>NC_043987.1:27106986-27229486 GCF_902150065.1 Myripristis murdjan | reverse complement strand
TTGTTTGTATTATCTAATGTGTTGTGCTAAAAATAACCAAAGGAGAACAGATATGGCAAGACATGTGGCTGCACACACACACACACACAGACACATGAACATATGCACGTTACCTCGACGAGTTGATGCCAGTGCTCTATGGGTTTGCGTGGATTGGCCAGCATGGCCGCCCAGTGCTCCCTCCCTGGACCTTCGGCATCGCTGCCCACACGACACATCCCTATCACCTCATTATGACCGATACTGACACGCAGCGAGGGACGAGAGCAGGCACAGGAGGGAGGGAGAGACACGGAGGGAGAGCAGAGAGAGAGAGAGAGCAGAGAATAAGGGAGGGAGGGGAGGGAGAGATGAAGAGAGAGCGAGTCAGCTTGTAACAGAATAGAAGGAGAGAGAACAGTCTTGTGAGGAGCAGGGCGAGAGAGCCTCATTTATCAGCCTTGAGTACTGGGAAAAGAATACAGTGGCTCAGGAAGGATATTGAATAGCAGCTCACAAATATACACAGGCCCGCATAAAGGCTGCATGTCAGCGGGGAGTGAGCACGCACAAAAACACACAAACATACAAAGGCACACACCTATGGAGAAGCCAAATGGAGGGCTGAGTACATAATAGGGAGGCGGCGCATCCACACACAAACACATCAACCGGCCAAGTGTTGCTGCGAGTGGCAGACAGGCAAACACTGCCAGGGTTTCACCGCGCCTCACCGGCAGACACAGCTTCCTTGACTATTAGCATAAGCCATGCCTATTCATGAGCCGGCCGTCCTCTATGTAAAACAGTGAGAATGTCCACCAGGAGGCTGGCTCCCGAGGGGGGGCCTCATCGTGTTCAACACAGCAGCAACACGATCAGAACGCAGCGGCCCGAGAGCGATGTGCAAACACACAACCCAGCGAGCAAAAACACATCACAATAACGATCAGTTCGATATCATTAACACCCCCTGAGCGCTCGGCGGAGTGATAACGCCGAAAACGTCTGGGCGAATCAAGCCCCCCCCCCTTCCCTCCCTCCCCACGCCCGCCTCGCTCACCAGTCGTAGTCCATCACGGCGATGATGATGGACACGCTCTCGATGTTTTCGTTGGGAATGTCGAAGACCAGCGCCTCGTTGTAGGTGGGATTCAGTGTGTTCTTCTTGATGGAAGTCTTCCTCTTTTTTAGCCTGCGCCCGTCACACATCAGAGAGGCCTTTACGTACGGGTCTGAGGAGGCACAAAGAGAAAAAGAGGCAGGGAGGGAGAGAGAGCGAGGAGGAGGAGGAGGAGAGGGAGTCAGTGGAGAGAAAGAGATAAGGGTGATGGGGGGGAGGGGGGCGACTCCTGGAAACGCTATTAGGTATTATGCTCACAGGTATCCGTCTGTAACACATAAAAGGCATGAAAATCAAGTCACCTTGGCAAAGCTGGATTAAGAATATAAAGGAGGAAGCAGCACAGGTTGATTCACTTGAGTTATCCATTCGGCGCGAGCAGCTTTGTGGTGGCAGCCTTGGGAAAATACACACCCAGGATTTGATTTTTATGCTGCTTTTTTTTTTTTTTTTTTAAAGCATCTTTTCCGGCGCTCCGATCGCTTTGTGATCATTACGGCAATAATAGCGGCGGCGCAGTCATTATCGTCTCGCGATCTCGTTTTTTAATCGGAGAGAGCGTCGCCGTGGCGGCCAGTCGCCGGGATGGATAACGAAATAATTGGACCTTCTATTAAGCTCTTTGTTAATTCAATATTTTCATTAGCATTCACACCTCTTGATATCCGTCCCACGGGAAACGCTATTGTTGTTTTAATGCATCGATTCTTGCGGTGCTACATTTGCAGTTTTGTAGCCGTGGAAGGTTTTTAAATAAAAAAAAACACTGCAACAAATGTAATGGCTTGCAATTACAGCTTCAGGTGAGTATCTATAATGCATAAACACCGCCGGTCCAATCGAGCTGCAGTCGCTCCGGCCTTTCAGGATGCCGTGTTTGTGCACAGCAACAGGCTCAGAGGTGCGGTGCCTCCATTTCTCCGTCGAAATTTCCACCCTCAGACGCTCTCACCCTGTTAGACATCACCAATCTGTGATGCTCGGGAGTTATTTTGTGACTAACTGCTGTAATTTCCCATTTTTGTTGTACCCACTTTCCCCTCCGCCTGCCTCGTCCGCCTCCTCCGTTTGCCATTTCGTACTTTTCCCAGAATGCCTTTCGACAAACCCCCCCCCTGGGAGCTTGCCTTTTCCTCTTCCATTCAGCTGCGGGTTACGCATGTAGGTGGAGAGAGCAGTAATGATATCAATGGTAAGAGCAAGACAGTGAGTTTCTCCTGCTGGAGAGGAGTGCCAGAGTTGTGCCCCTTACTAAAAAAAACAACAACAGCGTGTCTTGCGGCTGCAGTGCATTCTGGTCTGTTGTGTCTACCGCCTGAAGAAAACGGACGCCTCCGCCTCCGCCTCCTACGATGCATTTCTTCGTGCATGATTGTCGAGCGATGCTGCAAAAACGCCGGCTCTCGCGCTTTGATTCTGTGGGACTGACACCAGTCCTTGTTGATGTGGATGTTTCAGATCGCTGACAAATATATATCAGCGTGACTTCACATCGTCTACGTTTGGCCCGGTTTCCTCGGGAATAAGAGGATAAAACAGCAGCAAGCAGCAAAAAAAAAAAAAGCCCAGAAAATGCACGGTGCAATGCCAGCAGCTGTATTTAAAGGCTAACTACACCCAAACCCCCAAATCTCTGTGAAGCCCGGCCTCTACAGGGGGAAAAGTAAGGCGCCACCTGTTGAACCTCCCACCTTCAGAGGTCGGGCTTCACAGAGAATTCCTCTTTAAAATCCGTCATGATTTTAAAGAGCAACACTGCAGAAAGTCAAAATCTTACCAAGATTATTTGTCTTATTTCAAGTAAAAATGTCTTATTTCTAGTCAAAATATCTCGTTACACTTAAAATAAGACATGATCACCTCAGAAGTAACTTGTTTATAGACAATTTTTACTTGTTTCAAGTGAAAATGTACTTGAAACAAGTGAAAATTAGCTTGAAACAAGAAACAAATTTTGCCAATAGTGTAATGAGATATTTTGACTAGAAATAAGACATTTTTACTTGAAATAAGACAACTAATCTTGGTAAGATTTTGACTTTTTGCAGTGAAAATCTCTTTAAAATCCGGAGCTCCGTCATGTTTGATTTGTTGCAGGAAAAACAGAACCCGGTGCCTTTCAGTCTTCACATACACAGAAAAACAAGAGAATACAAAAAACAACGACTTGGAGACGGTCACGGAAAGGCGATTAGCCCAGCTGGAATATTAATTATACAATTGCAGCTGACATTGTGAAGTGAAGGTTTACGTGAAACGCGCCGCTAAAGCTCGACCAGCATGGACATGTCGCCGCAGACGCCAGCTTTCCAAAATGTTTTCTCCAAAGGTGACAAACTTGACGTCTTGATTTCTGATTTTCCCTTAAATTTCAAGAAACATTTTTTTTCCATATTGTCATACATAATGTCACCAACATACTCTGAATCAGCTGGTTGCAAAGCTTCACTGAAGCAACAACACACTCATACTGAGTGAAGGACCCAAACTCAAGATGCTATTGTTGTATCGCTGCGGCATTACAGCAAATAGGAAATATCTGGATATCCAGAAGGACATGTTTGGTGGAAACCTTGGGATCTCCACTAGCATTTAAAATAAAGTTCTGTGGGTTGGAACAAAGATAATGATGCTGATTTTAAGAGGTTTATCTTTTGGCATTTGATTAAACACAACAGACATTTATTTAGATGTAATAGTTCTGCACTGGAGCTCGGTGTGGCAGCATTAAACATGTTTTTTTAACTTTAAAAATGAGTTTTTACCCTGGCTGCATGTTGGATTCTGTAGCGGTGTGAGTGTAAGCGTGTGTGTGTGTGTTAATCCTGTACCTGAGAAGCCGGTGAGGTCCATGGCTTTGAGGTTAGTGGCCTTGATGACTGTAGCGGTGAGTCTGCCCGCAGTGGGCAGGTAACACAGCGAGAAATTAAGCTCCCCGAGATCAGCTTTCTCCTGCAGGTCGCAACACACACACACACACACACACACACACACACACACACACAAGCACACACACACATATATGAATTAGAGGTTAAGCTGAGCTGCTGTGATGGTAATACGGGTGACTAAAGGCCGAGTAACGGAGGGCAGCCATGACCACGCCACTATCTTTTGATTTGCAATGATTGCGATTATGGCGGCGAGTCCGCGGCCGGAGATCGGAGCTCCGCCGCTGATTGACACCGCGTGACAGCAGGCGCCCAAATCTGGCCGGGCAGAGTGTTTAGCGGAGGGGAAGTGCCGTCACTGCAAATGAATCATATGCCAATCTGTCAATGTCCCCAAGTGGAGGAAAGTGTTAAGTAGAGGCGACAATTCTTCCAGGCTTTTTATATCTCTCTCTCTCTTTCTCTCTCTCCTTCTCTCTCTCTCTCTCTCTCGTCCACTGATCTTCTCGCTGTCTGCGGTCTCAGCGGCACCACAGTAATGACACCGGCGGTATTCAGGTCACACTGCGGCGGGAACACTCCTCGGCGGCTCTGGGCCTCGCTGGTCAATATTTCCCCCCCGAGTGGAAAACACTGAAGGATGCTGATGTTGAAACTCACTTAATAAATGAAACACCCATGCCAAATGTTTTTTTTTTTTTTTTTTTTTTTTAAGACCTTGTACTTTTTAATTTGCTAATGGTCCTCTATGCATATTTCATATAATTTTGCTTAGGTGCTGCAAAGTGAAAAATGCGGTTGCTGGCTTGTCGGTGTCTCTCCAGTAATCTGTAAAAACTTGCCCGAGCTGAATTTTTCACACTCTGGGGCTGAGCTATACGGCATCCTTTAATTTCCGATATCTGTGTGCTCTCTGCATACAAATTCACACACAGACTCCCACACAGCATATGTTTCAAATCCTAACAAAACAGTCATCTATCTCAACCTATAGAGCCCATATTTAAAAAGCTGGTGGTACACACACCCGGAGATTCGAATGTAAGAAATGCAAATGCACTAAAACTAAACTTGTTTCTGTCACCGGCCTCTGTAACGGAAACATTTTCCTGCACGCTATTTTAATATTTTTCTTATACACTGCATCCATCTTTCCACTCATTTTTCCCTTTCTCAGCACGTTCCGCTGTAATTTTGCACATCCTGCAATCACGCTGAAAATCAGGTTAATTTTCATACTTTTCACTCATGTATTTCCACCTAACACGCTCTAGTGTTGTAATTGCCCATTGTGTTGCGTTTAATGTCCTCTGTGTGCTCTTGTCTTAATTGCATTTTATTCTTTACCGCTGTGTCCAATAAATCGCGGCCGCAGTGACCTAACGCGGCCAACGAGATCATTAAAGTTTCATCTTATCCGATCTAACCTTGGCCTCCCTAACAAATGAATGTGTTGGCTGATAATTTGGGGTTAGTGCCGCGGTCGGGTCCTCACCGCGGTGCCCTCCACGATGTCCCTCCAGATCGGTTTCTCCCCGGTGCCCTCGCTGAAGTCCAGCAGGTTGTCCACCACCACCTGGCCGATCAGGTCGTGTCGGGAGAAGCGGTCGAAGTCGTACACGGAGAAATGCAGCTTCCTGGAATGTAGCTCATTCAGCGGCACGCCGAACTGAAAGGTCTCGTTGAACACCGGGTTCAAGGTCTTTCTGTGGACCTGGGAGGGAGACGCAGAGGGTTCAGAGTTATTATTCAGCAATAACAGTGAGGCACAAGAATAATAACGTGGGATTCTGTCTGCTGCTTCGGTGCTAAGCTCCCCTGGCATGCGACAGCGTGGGCAGGACGGTGACGTCTTTCTCCTCGGATTTTCTGTGGATCACCAAATCTGTGGATTTTGTGTTTCTGCAGGTGGCTCATGACAACTACACAGCTCTTCCTCTTCTGTTTATTCTGAACAAACTGGAAATGTTAAACACTTCCTGTGCAAGTGTTGAGAGCAAACATGGGCAACTGGCGGCCTGCGGGCCACATGCAATGAGAAATGACTGACTTTGACTCTCATTTACTTCACGGGTCGCTGCTTTCATTTTGACCAGTAGGGCAGAGCCATGAAGCTCGATGGCACTGCCTGTCGGTCAGTCTCAACCAGCAGGCGTTTACGTAACGTTACTACTTCTGTCTTATGAGCGGAGGTCAGAGGTCACAGCGTGGATTCGCCCACCAGTTTGTGACGTGGAGAGGTGAAGACGGCACGAGCAAAAGAAAAACAGACACCGTGTGTTTCAACACAGCTGGGAGGCCGACTGCCTCTTCACGGAGTTCAGAGGTAGACCACAATGTTTCCTGTGCTTACAGACGGTATCAGTGATGAGTGAACAAATATGAAAAACACACCGCCGCTGCCAGACCTGCCTTTATTACAGATCTTACAAGTAAACAAGCAGCAGCACCTTTTCAAAAAAGCTTTAACTGATCAAAAATGTTCTCCTGATGCATCCTACCTGGAGCTACCAAATCCACAAAGCTGTTGACTGGAGGAGAGACAGTGAATGGGAAAATGTGTGTTTTTCATAAGGATTTAAACTATTTTGTGGCTGTTACGCCCCTTAAACGTTGCCCATCCCTGGTTTAGAGCATCAAATGTAAAAACTTAACTGGTTAAAAGTAGCGTTACATGGTGTTACATTAACTGCAAAACACTTTTATTTACTGGAAAATGCAGATTACTCTTTAAATACTGCAAATGACCTTCACTGGCAAACAATGTGGTTTATGTGTATGAGTTTAAAAACAAGGCACAGATTAACGAAATGAATCTGTGGAGGTTTGGTGTCCTGGCGTCTGATTCCCAGTGTGCATCTTTTTTCTGGTCCAGAATATAAACTTTTGTATGTTATTGAAGGTAACACATTTACATGAGCT
The DNA here is from genome assembly GCF_902150065.1 of Myripristis murdjan. Taxonomy (NCBI): domain Eukaryota; kingdom Metazoa; phylum Chordata; class Actinopteri; order Holocentriformes; family Holocentridae; genus Myripristis; species Myripristis murdjan. The sequence continues at coordinate 27,222,571 of NC_043987.1, read as the reverse complement.
AACTGTCCTTTTTTGCACTTTCAGTCTGGAAAGGGGGGGGGGGGTCCACGCACATCGGGTGGGTTTTTTTTATCGGGACCTGTTTTTTCTTAATCCTTGAAGGGTGCATTTTAAGATTCTGCCAGGTACCAAGCTGAAATAATGTCCGATAGGGTTCATTTTGAAGCCTTTTAACAAAACCCTGGTACAAAATCTGAAAATGGAAAAAATAGAAAATAGCATAACTTTTGAACCATACATGCTACAGGGACAAATGAACACATTTTTCCATACAATTTAGACCCAGGGAATCCATTAAAATGGTTATTATTACGATTCAAGCACATTTTGACTCCATTTCAGGACAAAAAACTACAAAAAACAAAGCGAAAATCGTCCTATCACATCTATATTTCTCTGTTTGCTAAATATTTTGGGTGGATTTTTCTTGCCAATTTTTTTTTTTTCTCAATCCTTGAAGGGTGCACTTTAAGATTCTGCCAGGGTCCAGGCTGAAGTCATGTCCCGTGGGGTTCATTTTAGTTTATTTTAGCTCACGTCCAGCCTGACTTTGCCGCTGCGTGCCGGCCGAACCATCCGCTCCATCTTTCACCCCCACGAGGCGACAAATAAAACGGATGATGTCAAAGCCGGCGAGTGGCGATGACAACGCCGCCATTATTTAACCAACCAACCGCCATTTCCCGCTCATCATCTTTTAACACGTTACAGACGACATTTGCAAATTTATCTTCAATCGGAGACGGTCCTTAAATTGCAGCTTCATTATTTGTCAACTCACTAGTGGGGATTTATTTGCTATGAAAGCGTTTTATATCAGAGCTGTCACGCGATGAAGCCGGTTATAATTAAAATGTGACACGCGCTCCATTCCAAATCCAGCATTTGTCACCGCATGAGTGGGTTTGTCACTCCTGCTTATTAGCACTTGATGATTACTTGTTAGCTTTAGATTAAACATGGGAGCTGATGCAGAGGCAGTGTGCCTCTAGTAACCAGAAACACCGACACTCTTAACGTGCGCCGAAATGTGACAGCCGGGCGTCCTCTCTCTCATCCCAAAACAGTGTGGAGAGTAAAAATGAAGCAGCGTGGCAAAGTGACGGCAAAAATCCACGTTTAAATGACGTTTAAATTGAATAATCATCACCAACCAATGGAGAAGCAGTGTTATGCAAATGATTCAACTCTTTTTCAGGGGCTGAAGGAGCTTTTGTGATGCGGAGAAAGCGCAACCGAAAAAGAGAAAATTCAAACAGCCGCATCTCTGTTGTCTCTGAAAACTCACTTTTCATACTTTGTTGGTTCTACACTCATTTGGTATCGATCACGTTAGAAAAAAAAAACATTCAACTTCAGAGTTTCGGTCTGTTTTATTCCCATGCTGTGGGAGAGCATCGGGAATATTTATGAGCAAAGAGAGAAATTTGCGATGCCTTTGAGCCGCACAACAAGGCCGGAGCGGCTCCTCGGAGACTAAATCAGCCGAGCGTCCAGAGGGCAGGACTTTTTTTTTTTTTTTTTTTTTTTACGGACTCGAGGCTCGTTTCCCCCGCGCTCAGAACAGGCACTGAAATGTACTCGCACATTGACTGAATTGTCCTTAAACATTGGAATAACAGATATGAGCTCTTAAATGGAGCGGTGGCCCCCCTTGACTAGTCTGAAGGACATTATCTTGAATAAATTATGCCTCTAGATTAGATTAGATTAGGCTTGATGAAACTTTAATGATCCCCGCGGGGAGATCGGGTCATCGCGGCGGCAGAGAATGGGAGGTGGAGAAGAAAGAGGCGAAAAAAGTGAGCGCCGAGGATGATAAAAAAAACAAGTGAGACGGAAATTTTCGCCGCTGAGGACAGGAGGGCGGCGCAGGTGAGCGCGGTGGGCGGAGGCACCTTGGTCTGGAATTTCTTCTTCCTGTCTGGCAGTAGGTAGATCTTCACATACGGGTCAGAGAAGCCATTGGCATCCTTCGCTGGCAGGTCCAGAGCTTTCAGGATCTTCACCACCAACTGTTCGGTGCTAAATAAACACACACACACACACACAGAGAGAGAGAGAGAGAGAGAGAACCCTATATTAGACTTTCACATACTCACAAAAGAGACTGAGGCTCAGACAAGGCCAGCATGCACACACACACACACACACACACACACCAAAATCTATATTAGACATACACAAACTTACACAAATACTCTGTGAGACCCAGACAGGGTCAGCCCACACACACACATACGCTCCCTCAAAAACACACACACACACACACACACACACAAACACCTGTGCAGGCTTTGTATAAAGATAATAGCGTAGGAGGTTCAGATCTCTGGAGCGAGGAATAGCGTGTGTGTGTGTGTTTGTGTGTGTGTGTGTGTGTGTGTGTCATCCCTGCAGCTGCATCATCGTTGCAGTATCAGCGATGTGAGATGTGAGCTCAGTAAGCACAGATGTACAGTCAGAAAGCAAAGAGAGAGAGAGAGAGAGAGAGACTGAGGTAAACTCAAGCTGTTAATCATTCTGAACATATTACCCTGTTTGGGGCCACACACACACACACACACACACACACACATGCAAATACGCCGGCCCACACAAGGACACACCATGCATCTGTGCACGCGTGGAAATACGTGCAAGCATTAGACCGACGTGTCCGGGAATTTAATTAAAACGCGGCTTGTCGGTGTCACCCGGCTTCGATGTGGGATTCTGTTCCATCGCGGTCCAAATTCACCGCCGGCTCGATCGACGCCGCGCGAACCGACGACGGGAAGACTTCAGCGCCGGGCGGATTCTGACGGGACATTTTAATCAGTCTCCACAGAAGTATGCATGAACATGTTTTCCTATTCTTTTTTTTTTTTTCTCCCCTGATTAATTTCATTTGAGAGTTGGAGCGTCCCACGACGGCCTAAATGCTGTTTCACACTCTTTTCTACACTAACAGGAGTGCAAATCTGCTGGAAACAATGAATACTTGTATTTACTGAGTTTTTCTTTCTTTCTTTCTTCTTGGTTTTTTGATGGTGTTGGTGGAGGGGTGGTGCTTCTTGCCTGCTGTGAAGATTAAGTCGGAGGGGGGGTGTCTTCGTATTTGCTGTAAACATGTGGGCATGTAAAGCCCTTTGAGACTGTAAACAGTGATTATGGGGGCTTTAAATAAACTTGAACTTGAATGTGTTTTTTAGCATTAAAGTGGCCACATTTTAGGAATATGAGCACCAAATGTTTTTTTTTTTTTTTTTTATACAGGAAAGATTAAAATTAACAGCACAGATGTCACAGTTGAGTAGGCTGATACTGGCTATCGGCAACCTCACAATATCAGGATCAGCTTTTGAAAGTGCATATCAGGCGAAGCCAACGCACACACACACACACACACACTCACGAATACACACCGACAACAAGTCTACACAGACCAAGACGTCCCCCTCGGTTGATGTTTGTCACACTAGGTGTCATTTGCGTGTGTGTGTGTGTGTGTGTGTTTGTGTGGTGTCTAAGACCTGACAGCTTGAGGTTTGGGGAGTTTTTGGCCAGTTGGTGGCGCTGTGGTGAGCCAATCTGCTTCATGTTGTAACTTCTTAACCCTATAAAGCCATTTGTATCATATATGACACACATTTTCAATTCCGTTTTTCATTTTCAGTTTAATCAATACTTGACCAAAATACTGTTGTATACCTTTGGACACTTCCCCTGTTCACCCTGGACCATACCATTGGCACTTCAAGTACATATCATATATCATACATGTCTTTAGTGTATATATTTTGCATATTTAGTCTCTATTGTATATACTTTTAATTTTAATTTTAATTTTATTTTATGTTTTTATTGATGATGCTGCTGTAACGTGTGAATTTCCCAGTTTGGGATCAATAAAGTATACCTATCTATCTATCTATCTAGAAAGGTCGTGTATTAACATATTTTTTTATTTTTTATTTTTTTTATATATATATTTTGTTATAGGACTAAATAAAGGGTTCGATTTCAAAAAATTGGAATTTTCTGCCAATTCTTTCATGGTTCAGGCTTTATAGTATTAATGGCAAAATAAAAATCCATCATTCCAAAAAAAAAAAAAAAAAAAAAAAAAGGTCATTAAATTTGACCCAGCCGTGGTTGAGATATTGAGCATGAAGCTTGAGGCCCTGTTGGCCAGTTGGTGGCGCTGTGCTGGATCAGTCAGGTTTACATTCAAAGGTGTTACCGGCTCAGAAATCACAAGTGACGGACAGATGGACGGAGCCTAATCAGTCCCTTCCCTGATCTTACAAGCACATCCACTCACACTCACACGTGAACACACACTCACACACACACACACACCAAAGCGCACACACACACGTCTTTACATCCATATGCACCACCCACAGTCACGGGCGTATCTCACACGCTGTTTGTTATGTATTTAATTACCCGACGAAGATGATGACGGCTCCGAGGCCTTTAATCAACCTCGTTAGACTCTGTCTCCCAGCGTTAAGCGGCGTGTCAGCACTTCATTAGCTCCTCTAAGGTGAGCGGCGTGATCTTTGGGGCCGAGGAGGGACCAAACAGGACAAAGCCAACTGCGTCCCTCCTCGCAGACGCTCCTTTGGACCAATAACAAACGAGACGCGCCGGCTGACGACGCGACCGTGGCCAATAAGGACACGTGTTTACCACCGAATCACATCCAATTAAGGCAATTGGATAAACATGCCCAGTCCGCAATCACATCGAATCAGCGGGATGATAAACAGGACAAATGTAGAAATTACTGTAGGAAATTACATTTCCAGCTCAGCCAGATAAACATTTTAATGAGAGAACCCTGGCTGAATTGAATGTACATCTAATGATCTTTAATCCACTGTAATTTCCTGCTATGCTGGCATCACAGGCTCAGCGATCTCAAGCCATGAGACGTTCACTCACTGCAAAAGGACAGGGATCTTAACAAACTTAACTAACTGTTGTTTGCTGCAAACTACCAGCTGCAGATTCGCCTGCACTCGTGCGTCCTTTGTTACTAAACAAAGGACGCAAGACTCCCGCCCGAACAAAAAACCCAAGGCTTTTACACAATGCCCAAGATATTCTGCTGAGAATAATGCCTATTACTGCTCGAGCAGGGAGGGAAATTCACGGCCTTATTCCTGGCAGACAATGCCTGAAAGCCAGCTGTTATTCCCACAGTGGAAATGTGTCAGCTGTTAATGGGAGTGTCAATAGAAATGCCTTTCCCAGAGGATATCAGGGAGATAGACGCTGTTGTTCTGACTGTTAGGCCCCCAAATAGCGGGGGTCTCGCGCATTAACATCCCAGGTTTATCACGGCTCCCCGGCAGCGGCACACCTCCACACGTGTGTGTCGACACACACATGTGCCCACGCAGTCTTGAAAGCTGCATCTCCGGCTTGTGTGTTCAGCCTCTCCCTCCTCCCTCCTCCTCCCTCCTCCCTCCGACGGCTCTCACCGAAACAATTCCCCTCTGGTGTAATGACTGGCAACTACAGCAGCACATAAATTATCTCCTGACTGAATAAATGGGAGAAAAAGAGGCACATGAACAGTTTTCATCATCAACCCCCGCCACCCCACCACCCCCCGCCTCCTCTGTCCAGCTCCCTCGCTCACGCCCTGTGTCTGTAGTTCCAGTTTATTACACAGTGTGCTGTTATTATGTGTTGACAGGCGCTGCTGTTTAAAGAGGCTCGCCATATATAATTCATGACTGAAACGGCCTCTCACTCCCTTTCTTTTCTGACCATCAGCACTTCTGCCTGTTGTAATGTTTCATGTGTCGGCGCGGGCAGAAAAAAAAAAAAAAAAAAAAAAAACGGGGCGTCCCTGCTGCTGGTTGGAGCCAGACACACTGAACAAGCAAGCAAGCAAGCAAGCTGTACCGCCCTCCCCAACACACACACACACACTCCCTCGACACACATGAAGCACACCTCCGTCACCCCGTTCTAACAGCATGGCACCCGCCAATTACTTAAAACTCAAGAGGAACGCCACGGCAGCTTGTCAAGAACGCACAAAAGGACGCGAGCAGCTCCAGTAATTATCTCCGAAAATTTCTCCGTTCTCCTCAGAAAGATGAAAGACAGACGCGGAAAATTCGGTCTCGGCACTTTTCAGGATTTAAAGGTGCAGTGTGTAGCGTTTTTAAGCATCAATATATATTACCGCCAAATTAAGCGTCCCACCTGGGTATAATTAGCCTAAACCGGATCGGTGGCCTCTGTCTCCTGCTGCCGGTGGTGTCATTTGCACTTGTGTTTCTCAAAATGAGGACCGCATTTCCCATAAATCCCTCTGCTTTCTGTGGCAGAGAAGCTATCGCCGCTTGTCTCTGTTTGTTTTGAGGATCAACATGCTGGAATCTCCTCATTTGTTTACAGTGATGATACAAACGTCTCCGAATTCATGCGGTAATGATTTATCGATGCTAAAAAATGGCACCTTTAAAAAAAAAAAAAGTGGACTCCAGGCTGTTTTTTTGGGGGGGGGAGAACATGCTGACTTACTTGAAGGCGTAGCGCAGGAGGAAGCTGATCTTTCCGCAGGTGTCGCCCTGTTTGCCCTCGCCCTGGTCGCCCTTGGGCCTGTAGAGCTCCGGTTTGATCTGCCCGATGCTGGTTACCTGCTCCTTCTCCTCGCCGTGGAAATCAGGGCTGGAGAGCTGGTGAGTCATGGGCTTAGGCCTGAACCGAAACACAAGAGCTCGGAGGGTGAATACTAAGTGAAGTGCACACACACACACACACACACACACTCACACACACACAATAGAGTGATTATGTTATTCAACACTGTGACGTCGCTGTATAATCAGAGACATAGTGGAGGGTAAACCATTTAAATGCAGTTTACCCACGTTTTTATTTTGAATAACAAAGATGAATGGTGGAGTTAAAGGGATAGGGAGCTACAATATGTAATTTCAGCTGTGAAAAGATTTTTTTTTTTTTTGTCATCATTGGGTGTAGGAGACGTCACAAAGCCGTGAGAATCTGAAGTCCTGTCTGTGCACAGAGATCGAGGCCCATCGGTTGATTTCTCCTGAGCCAAACGATCGGTTTCCGCCGGGGGATTAAAAGAGCCGAGCGATCCAACCAGAACACCTCCCGGCCTCATTTGATGGACTCTCTGCAAGTCGCGCCAAACGGTAACGAGTAACAGCAAATGATTAGCATGACATGCCAATTTTAAGCTCTTCCTGGATATAAATCCACCATTTTAGGGATTATTTTACCAGTCTTACAGCAGAAGAGGTTGGGGGCTGGAAATCAACCCGGTAGACGGAGCTCGTGGATTTTCTCACATCATCTCTACTGGTCGAAGCCCCCAAATTGCATTTTTTAGCAGGGGAGCTCTAAAGCGAAGCATTAGCGAGAACATTGCTGCAGCGCTAGTGAGACAGACGATTTCAGCTCCAACAAGGGATATTTTCACCGAGTTGGACATTTGGTTGGTCGTACCAGGGCCAAGAAAAAAAAAAAATGTTATCCTACAAGGGGAACTAAAGCCCACACAGCCCTGCTGGAATGTAATACCAGAGACACAGTAATTAGAAAGGGAGACATGCATGCGGGCGCCATCTTTGAAATGCCCTTGGGCGGAAGGATCAAGATTAACAAGACCAGACGCCCCATCTGAACGAGGGGCCGACCATATCTACAGTCCCGGTGTGTTCACTTTTCATATTTATGGACTCTGTCAAATTGCATTCAACACTGAGTCATAAAAGTTGAAGGACATTATTGCTTCAGAAAAACAATCATTTCCATTCACCGAGGCTTGCACGCTATGCAGTATCCAAACAGAAAGATTAAGAGATTCTACCTCGTGTCATTGCCATGGTAACTGTAAACGGTCACGTCAGGCGCGGAGTCGAGCGCTGCAAGAGACTGTTTTTTAAAAAATGCATGCGTTTACATTTTCACCTGTGTCGGTCTCGTGCAGCGACGCCGACTCTGCAAGCGCTGATTGGCTGACGGTGTCCTGCGATGATCTGCTGCCGTTTTTAGCATTTCAGGTTTTTTTTTTTTTTCCATTGTGAACCGAAAGGAATGCAGCCCTCTAAATATTTTATGAAGAGTCGCTGACTTTTAAGAACTCTTGCGTCTTCGTGAATGATGGATACAGCACTCAAAAATAATAGTAAATAAGCAAAATCCACATTTTAACTAGATTTGGCATCTCTTTAACCCTCTGGTGCATAGCGGTCACTACAGTGGACAGCTGTTTAAAGTCATTTTCTCCTAAATGCAGTGGTTTCTATGGTGCAATTGCATATCAGCTGCTAGAATGCTCTCTGCTGCTCCCCTCCATTGAGGTTTATGCAGAAACTGTCAATTCTTGTTGCTGAAAACATATTAATACTAGTATCATGACATGGTAAGAGCAGTCCTGCATCCTTTACACTTCAAAAAAGTTACAATCATGACCCTTCAAGTGGACAAAAATGTCCATTTCTAGAAAGTGACCACCAAAAGGTCACAGGGGGGTGATTTTTGGAAGGGGTTAAAATCTTGAAATCCATGTTAAAAGTGATTTAGTGTAACTCCATATGAGTCACTTCAAAGATTTTGAGGATAATAAGTACAAATAGCAACAATAACAAACAGATAAATGACAGGTGGACATTTTTGTCCACGAAGGGTCATGGATGTGATAAAAACGCATTACAGGGTCAAATAATGGATTTTCATGCTGAAAGTTGGGATTTTCAAATTTAACCCAAAATTACCCCCTCTTGCCAAAAATCACCCCCCTGTGACCTTTTGGTGGTCACTTTCTAGAAAATGGACATTTTTGTCCACTTGAAGGGTCATGTATAGGTTAAAAATGCATTACAGGGTCAAAAAATGGATTTTTGTGCTGAAAGTTGAGATTTTGAAATTTCACCCAGAATGACACCCCCTCACCAAAAATCAGCTCTGGTGAGGATGGTGATTGTCTGTGAGGGAGTTTTGAATTTTGAAAAAATGGACAAAAATGTCCATACGAGGGTTAAAGAAGTATGGAGACTCACAAAAGTGTTGATGCCCTAAGAAGAGTAAAAACACATAAGAAAAAAATCTGGACTCAGGCTTTCATAATTCATGCGTCAAAGGGGTAAAGCATACACCGCAGTAAGAAGCATCAAATCAATGTAATCTGCATGACGATGGTGTGTTTCGAGGGGAAACTCATAGGCATAGCACTTTCTGAATATTGAAGGTAGTTTGTCTTGATCATCACTGGCTACAGCTCATGGTTTTTACCACCACAACACACACACACACACACACACACACACACACACACACACACACGCAGTACTGACCGTGAGGTGACCTGCTGCTGCGAGTGGGCGTTGGGCAGGTCTTTTTGAGGCTGGGCTCCGCCCTCCGAGTTCGGGACATCCGGAGACGTCTGGCTCAGCTTCAGCGTTCCTACCGGCGCGAGAAAGTGGATAAACAACATTTAACCCGAGACGTTTCCATGCCTCCTCTGTTATTGCCCGCGTGGCGTCAGCTGTTACGAGAGCAAACCGCGGTCGGCATCATTGATTTCATTGATGGCATTGCATTGATTTTACAGGCCGTTAACAGGCAGTGGAGAGGGAGAACGGAAGAGGAGGGGATATTTACAGCGTCACTGCAAGAGCCAGCAATGGAAACCATGCAGTTATGTGTAAAAGCTATGTGTATAAATGTAGAGGGGGAGGTAATCTCATTTAAAAATCTGAAGCTCAGTCTGGCGCAGGTTATAAGAAGACGTCTAGAAAACACTCTGACGTTGAATATAAGTTTGCACAGCCTTCACCGAAACGAAGGCTCCTGTGAAATCAGCACCTTAGACATCTCTCTGACATCAGTTCGGTGTGCATTTTTACAATGTGCTGTTGTTATTGCAGCGTGTTGTATCATGCTGCTGAAAACGCTGTATGCTTGTTTGGGTCGGCGCTGAGCTCGGCCTCCTCCTGCCGCACACACAGTCGCACGCCTGATGATGGGAAACCAAACGAATGCCGGTATAAAAAATGCCGGTTTATCTTTAGCTTATATGGGTGGCTGCTCGCTTTATGAGGATCACCGACTCAAGGTCAGAGAATACATATGTCTTTATTTCACCTCTCCCTCTGGGTAAAATAAATCAGGGAACTCAACAGTATGAAAAAAAAAGAAACATATTGCAATGATTTTGACAGATATTGCAACTGTGATGATTCATGGTTTTTGCCGGGGTCTGTGGCAAACAAGCATGTTTTCTTGCGTCTGGGAAATTCGATTTGTAGGTCAGGGCGGCTCTGTACCGCCACAATGCTTCATTGGTAATGGTATTTTGTCCCACATTTCACTTTTATCAGAAAAACTGCAGCTCCTGTGATTTGGATATCGCACTTGGCCGCGTTGCGATTCCGATAATATTTCAATTCATGGTTCAGCCTTCGCATGTGCATTAGCAGACTGATCCACGGAGGCTTCTTCCTTGAAAAAGTAATAGGCCTTGCATGTTGCACTGTTGAAAGAAAGCCCATTTCTGCGTAGAATAATGGCTAGCATTTATCATTTCGGCGCCGCACAAATACATTATTTTACTGTTGGGATTGTAGGTAAATCTATTAAATAGTCTGTGAGTATATTAAAATGAAAGGTTATTGACCCAGGCATTACATTACTCTTCCAGTCATGGTGGGATTAAGAGTGTCTAATGTCTGAGAGGTAATACACCGAGCGCCGTTTGCACTCTCTCTCACCGGCGTTGTTGGGGTAGGAGTCCATGTCCAGGTAGGAGTGCTCCTGGGTCTCATGCGGGCCCCCGACCACACCCCCGACTTCCCCCCTCTCCAGCCCCACCAGGTCTGAGAAGTGAGGGTGGTGCTGGCCCTGCTGGCCCAGGGAGGGGTACAGCGAGGAGGAGGAGTGTCCCCTCCTTCCTCTGCAGCAGCGGCGGCAGGAGCGACGACCCCCCCGCCGCCCGCCAGACTCCCGACGCCGGCGGTCCCGGGCAGCAGCCCCGACGTCAGGCTCAGGCCCCCGCCCTCCTTGTCCCGCCATGGCAGCCAGCAGAGCTTCCAGGAGACGAAGAGGGAGACGGAGAGGAGGACGATGCCGCAGAACGTCACGATAACCGACAGCAGACTGACAGAGATCTCTAAAGAGGGTGGGAGGAAACGAGAGGAAGGAGAAAGACAGTAAGCAAGAGCTCCATTGTAAAGTATTTACTTATAAGCAAATATATAAAGAGCAATCATGAAGTGAAGGCAGCTTTTTGGGGAAAGAAAGGAACCATAACCTCATTAGTATATGTCCTATATCTACATATAAATGAACAAGTTTCATAACAGAGATTCATAAAAAAAAAAAAAAAAACTCGTTGCTTTCAAGAAATAAAAAAAGGAATCCTAATCTTGTCTCTCATGTCCTATATTTAATATATGAGCAAACAAGTTTCGTAATACGGCCTCTCAACGAATCAACAGTAACCCGCCGCACGATCAACAAATCATGTAACACCCCGACCCAAAAATATCTGTAAATCCCATATTATGGAGGAGGAGAGGGAACCCGCAGTGGGTGTAAATTGATATGCATCCCCAGAAGCTCATATTCCAGTTTTGAATCCTGAGCTTAAAATGGGGGCAAACGCTGGCGCAGAGAATCTCTCAGGGGGTGGGGGTGGGGGGGGTGCGGGATGTGCGGGGTGGGTGGGGGGGCAAACAATAAAAAATACCAACACCCACAGAGATGCTTCTATGCGATGTCATTAAGCATTTCCTCGCGGTTATGAGCTATTTAATCTCTGACGGCTGAAGGATTGTGTCTGAGGGTGGGGGTGGGGGTGGGGGGTGTCGATGGGGGGTTGAGGGTGGGGGGGGTCGACGGGAGGAGGGTGTGGGGGTGTGTGGATAATGGGGGTGGAGTATGACTCATCCAAGTGAAAAACATCCAGAGAAGAAGGGAAAAGCGCCGTTTCAGCACCAGACTGTTGGACAGTTCCAGCAACATCCCCGTCAAAGAGAATGCTTAAACGAGACAGAGCGAGGGAGAGAGAGAGAGAGAGAGAGAGAGAGAGAGAGAGAGAGAGACAGAGAGACACGAGACAACAAGCCAGAGAGGAGAGGAGAGCGAGGAGAAGAAGAGAGGAGAGGACACAGCAGAGTGAGGGGAGAGCGAGAGGGAGAGAGTGGGGACGCAGGGAGAGAGAGGAGAGACAGAGCGAGGGAGAGAGAGCGAGAGAGAGATGAGGAGGAGAGAGAGAGAGGGGAGTGAGAGAGGGAGGCGAGAGACGGGGAGACAGCAGAGAGAGGAGAGAGGCGAAGGGGGGGGAGAGAGGAGAGAGAGATGAGAGAGAGAGAGGAGCGGAAGAGACGAGCTAGGAGAGACAGAGAGGGAGAGAGAGGAGAGACAGAGAGAGAGCGAGAGACAGCGTGAGAGAGAGAGACAGAGAGAGAGAACAAGACAGAGAGAGAGAACGAGAGAGAGAGAGAGAGAGAGAGAGAGAGAGAGAGTCGACATGAATCGCCAGCCTGGGAAACTTTTTGTAGTCCTGTCCACGCTTCGGAGGTACACATCTGCACATGTCACGCTCTGTGAAGCGCGACTCCATCATAAATTCATAAATGTGTAAAAATACCCTATAAATATTGAATGAAAATGTATAAAAATATTTTAAATCCTCAGATGAATATTTATAATTATCCCGAGCCATTTGATGTGTATTAATAAAGAGTTTGTTTTGGTCTGACGATCGCCTTGACAAAAGGACTTATCGAGAGCCCCGCGTTGAACTGGAGGCCCGAGCCCCCCCCCCCCCCCCCGCGCGCTTATGAATATTTATAGATCAGCACGAGCCCGGGGAGACTCATTAAGATATTGTGAAGGTTTTGCAGATGTAGCTCGTTTCCCCACCTTGCAGCTTCTCGTCTCGGAGATCTCGCCTCTCGCCATCTTGGGCTGGGTCCAGACCCGAGCGCCGCCAATTAACCAGCCTTCCTGTCTGCGGGCGGGCCAATCATCACCTCGTGGTGGAGGGTAGCCCCGTCCCACCATGCAAGGAGGATGTTCCCCGCCCACGAACGAACCCCACCCCTACTTTTTTTTTTTGGAAACCTTTTTTCCCTCCGTTTACTTCGACTCAAAGTGGCTTCACGGGCTTGACAAAGACATAAACGCTGTTAAATCGGGCAAAAGAGAATGAAATTTTATCTGTAACAGGCTGACAACAAGACGGAGTGCAAATGAGTCGAAACAAGACAACAGCCGCCAATCCTCCAGCCCAGGGGTGCATCTTCTTCTTCTTCTTCTTCTTCTTCTTCTTCTTCTTCCACTCTGTCTCCCTCTGTTTAATCCCCCTCTTTACAACCCTCGTTCCTCGCTGTCGTTTATTTCCGCACGCTGTCTGTCTGTCCGTCTCGGCGCTCTTTCGCCGCCCGTTCCCCTCTCCTCGGCGACCGTCTTTTTTTTTTGTTCATCACCCCAACCTCCTCTAACCCTCCTCTTCCCTCTCCTCCTCCTTCTCCGCCTGTCTTCCCTACCCTCGCGTCTCTCATTCTCTCTTTGGTGAATTATTCATCAGTCTGTGTATGTCATTAATCAGCACTTGTTCAAAAGATATGATCGGGAGGAGGGTGGGGGGGGGGTGGGCGATGGGGGACATCGATCTGTTGCCGTGGAGAAAAGGATGACGGAGGGGGAGGGAGGAGGTAAAAAAAACGAAGGAGGAGGAGGAGGAGGAGAGAGAAATGGAGAGGGGAAAACGCTTGAAGAGAGGAGAGGGAGCGATGACACGGAGCAGAGGAAAAGAGGGCAAAGGGAGGGAGGGCGAGGTGGAGACTGACGAGGGAACGACAGAAGTAGAGGTAATGATGTAAAGGGGGAAAGGAGAGAGAGAGAGAGAGAGAGAGAGAGAAATCACTGATGTGGACGATAGCATGGCCTGTGGGGTTAGGAGGCGAGGGGCGGGCGGGGCGGGGCGGGAGGGTTCGCAGATTGTAGAAACAGAAATATTGGCTGACTGGTCTTATTCCCTATTTTCCTTTTTTACACGCCCGCAGGGGGGAGGAAGAGGAGGAGTACGAGGCTTGATAAAGTCCGCACGTCTGCCGTGACACGTGTGCAAGAGTAGAAAGCGAGAGGAGACGACGATACACAGAGAGAGAGGAGAAAAGAGGAGGGATGGAGGAGAACAAGGTGACAGTGATTTAGAGTGAAACCCGACGAGGGGAGGTGTTTAGGACGGGAGAGGTTAATGTATTGATCCGGCGGAGGAAAAACAAAGAGGGACGGCGAAGCGGTGAGGTGTGTGCGGTTGGCAGATGAAGGTGCATTGATAAGACAAGGCTGTGATCAAATGTGCGTGGGGACTGTGGAGGGAGGGAGGGAGGAGGACAGGGGGGCCGCTCTCCTCCATTTGTCTCTCTTCAGGGCAGATGCTCTACCTTTTCCCAGCACTGATCTCGCCAAAGATCCATGGCTAATCGACAAAAGCATAAAAAAGCGCGTCGTCGGCGGGTGGGTGGGTGGGTGGCTGGACGGGCGGGGGGCCTCTGAAGTGCACAGCGGAGTGGGACCGAGGCACCCTGTCAATCAGCGACTGATGCAAACCCGCCGGGAGTCGTACAAGGGCTCCACATCAAACGCATCTCCGCTGCTTACACAAGCCATCCGCTGACAGCTTTCGGCGGTCGCGGTCCTCGGAGGGCGCGGAGACTTCCGTCAGCAAACGCCGAGAAAAAAAAAAAAAAAAAAAAAAAAAAAAACACAGCTGGCGAGCGAGAGAGGGGGGCCAACGCCTAAAACCATGGTGTGACATTTCTTCACAGAGCCACTGCAAATCTCCAGGAGCCGCGTGGAGCCAATCCAGGCTAATCTACACTGAGCCACAGATATCCGGCGCTCATCTGCATAACAGCACGTCGCACGTCCAAATGATTCAAAGAGAACCTCGCGCGCAAAATAGTCTGCCGCGCTACCTGGTGCAGAATGACGCACCTGCACTGTTTGATGGAAACAAGAACAAAAAAGAAAAACGTATTTGTTATCCTGCTCCGAGGTAACACTCGCTCGAGGTATGAAATCCAGCGAGGCTCTCTTGGGCCTGGTAAAAAAGCGATGGGATGCGCTCGTATCATAGCCATTTCAATACAGCGGATGAATATTTCATGCATGGTGGGGCCTCCCTTTTTGTCTGAGTGCACAGCTTCTCTGACCACCTTTGCAAAAAAAAAAAAAAAAAAAAAAAAAAAAAACTCACCTGCAAAATGAGTCTTCCCCTCCTTACATAGGCCTATATGATGTTGTAATGACCAACACGGGTTTGCAAAGGCAATGCGGCTATTTTTGCATCGAGGCTGCTGACAGCCAGTATTTATCTGCGTGAAAATGAGTTAATTAATTCCAAATTTTTTGTGTTTCCGTCCAGAATTTTCCTCTTGACGGGGCAGAAAAAGCCTCTCGAGCGGTATTCAGACCGCCGTGTGACACCACAGCGCTCCTCTCAAACTCATATTAATGAAATTCTTAAGTGGGTCAGCAGCTCCTTAAGGCAGGGTGAGGCGAGTTTCACTGCAGGTTTTACAGACCAACACGCCTTGTAAAAAAAAAAAAAAAAAAAAAAAAAAAGGAGGAACCTCCATCATACTGGAGATGAGTAACAGAGATCCAAATACCTGATTTTTTTTTTTTTTACTGAAAGGATCACGTGTGAGTAAGCAGAGAGGTCGGTGGAGCCCGGGCCTCACCTGTGTCCAGCTGTCTGTTGCGGCCTCTCAGCAGGTAGCTGAACTCCTGGCAGCGCTCGCTCTGGCTGTAGCCTCTCGGGGAGTTGAAGCACAGCTCCTCCACCAGCACCAGCGCCTTCTTACACAGGTCTTCATCCCAGTCCCCCGACATCCTCCAATCCGCATCGCACTCCCGCCCGCAGTCGGCCAATGACAGCGCAGCCCTCGCCGCCCTCACCCGCTGGACGGCGCGTGGGTAAGTAGAAGGTTGGCCCGTCCACCTTTTACAAGGCGTCTGCTGGGGGGGGGAGAGGAGGAGTGAGGGGATGAAAAGACAGACGAACGAGGGGCCGTCAGCTGGGTGTCTCGGTCCGGATCAGAGCGGCGACCACGATGACATTCCCCCGTGTTCGACCCGAGCCACGCCCCAGCCCGCTCACGTTTTCCCTGCGAGAGAAGGAAGAGGAGAGAGAGAGAAGTTGGCAACATTAGCGCGAGGAAATGAAGCTGAACAAATCAGGTGTTTGGCAGATTGGTCAGTTTGCCCTTCAAGCGAGAACATGGATGCCAAAAATAATTCATGTGTGCCCAGCATCAGATCATCGGCTCCAGCGCTCGCTCGGCGCCGAATACTTCAGCAAACGCCGCGCGACGGGAGAGCAGGCGACAACAAGTCACCTCGAAAGTGAGAAGATGCGAATGTATAGCGGCTTTAACACTAAAAAGTATGTAATTTGAAATGATACGCCTCCAACTCTAGCAGTTTTGTTGGAGTAAGTCTCAACATTAAAGATTTACATCAAATACAGCACAAAACGAAGCGGCTCTTTTGAACTAGCGGGGGCTAATTTTGAAATGGCGTGTAAAAGAAATCACAGCCTCTCACCTGGAATAACAGCAAAAATAAACCCCTTACATCCATTACACAAAGTTAACGACTGAGTTAATAAATGGTTTAATTTTCAAATTTTATTACCCTACATCTACCTATAATAAGAGCCACTAAAAACTTTTATTACAGAAAAGTTAATTTTCTTACTTTGGGATAAAGCTAGCTGCCTGCAATCTGACATAGTGTTTGCTGAAATATTAAGCAAGTGATCAACCGGGGAGCCATAGATCAGCTGAGATACAAGGAGACTCGGTGCTGGCTTCTTTCTTTTTTCCTTTTTTTTTTTTTTTCATCAATGGTGTAACCAAATCCACCAGTTTGACCAGAAGACATGCAGAAATATTCAGCCAAGGTCAGATAAATGACGAGGCTGTTGCTTGTAAGAACAGCCGGGCAGCTGTCTCAGATTTTGCCTCCATGTCGTTGCACTGTAATGAGGGAAAAGGGCAGCTGTAATCTAATGCATTGCCACGGAGCTTTAATAATGATGTAAAGGCATGGTCTGAGTGTTTTTACCTTTATTGAACTTGACTCTTGAGGTACTGGGCCATGCTGAATTTGTGAGCCGGAGTGGAGTCACTCTACATATAATATTTTCTTTGCAAACAGATTCGGCCCGAGCAGTACTGAGTTATGCCTCCAGTGCATGCATAACCTTTAGCTTGTTATTTTCCTAATGTCTCAAGGACCAGAAGAAAAAAAAAAAAAAGAAAGAGTCCGCAAGACAACTGGCTTATTTTTTTTTTGTACTGCAAGTCGAGAGCAGAGTTGAGCTCTTAGTCATCTAGCTCCAAGAGGAATCGGTGGAATGCATTGATTTCCCTGGTTTCTCCAACACATCAGCATGGATCGGCGTTTGGTGCGAGATCTGTGGAATGTCTGTCGAAAGGCTCCAACATCACCTGAAAAACAATCAGAACGGATCAATGAGTGAGGCGCACAAGGCCAAGGGCAACACACACACAGAGAGAGAGAGAGAGAGAGAGAGACGGCGGGGGGAGAAAGGACGGAGATAATGGCCATAAACTGAAACCCATCCCCACGTTTGCGAGACGGCAAATGACGAGACGCAACATCAGACGCAAGCGCAATCAGACGTCTCGCGTCCGCACGCAGGGGCGCGTGTCCTGCTTGTCCTTTCATCTGAGAGAAACTAGACTTCTTTAGCATACCGCCTTTGTTTTTGAACTCATTCTGTCTCAATAAAAGCAGGTCAATGCCCAAATTGCAGTTTCTCACGGCCTGTTGGTCTGCAGGGACTCCAACTGAGGGGAATATATGTAAAGTTGTGTCTAATAATACGTATCGGGTGGAAAAAGGGTGAGTGCTAAATGCTTTCTCCCCAAAAAAAAAAAAAAAAAAAAAAAACTCTCGGAGAGGCCACGGTGCACTTTGCAAAATAAAGCACCAGCAACACGGCGCTCGCTCGTGAGAGGTCAGCGCTCTCCTCCGCCGAGCGGCTTTGTCCTCGTGATGTAGCTGACCTGTTTCTTGGACAAGGTGCCTCGTCAGACGGAGGAAGGACTATTGATTTGATGTATGTTGCTCTGTGAAATGTCAGCGTCAGTCTTTGTGCACTGAGTGGCACCTCCCCGGCAAAGAGCTCCTTATGTGTCCATCTATCTCCCAGTCGATCCATCAATCAATCACTGCATTAAGCAAAGACATATTTCACTCAGGACAAGACACGAAACAAGAACCGCTTCCACTCCCTCCCCTCGCACGCTCGCTCGCTCGCCCTGCCTCTCCTCTCGTAGACAAAAACACCCTCACTCCTCTCTCTCTCTCTCTCTCTCTCCCTCTCTCTTTTTAAAAGCCGGTCGTCATATTAGTATAGTCTGTCAATCTAAAGGAAACTCAGATAACACACAGTCTATTTATCCGTCCATCTCGGCGCAGCCCATTGCAGAAATGAGTCAGAAATTAGCGAATCAAAATGCCATCCAGACCCAACATCGCACGCCAGCCCTCCCTCTGCCCCCTCCACCCCCTCCCATTAAGATAGTAAATCTGTCTGAGTGACTTTAAAACCCAGGATATCTCAATCTGAGGAATGGCTGTCTGGCACGAAACCGGTCCTCTCAAATGCCAGCGAGAGCATCAGGGAGGAGAGGGAGGCGAAAAAAAAGAAATGGAGGAGACAGACAGACAGACAGACAGAAAGAACGAACGATTGTGTGTGTGTGTGTGTGTGTGTGTAGTAAGAGACAGAGGCAGAGGAAGGAGAGGGAAGCGAGGGATAAGAGAGATGCTGACATTAAATTGGAGGCGAGACAGATAAAGAGGGAGGGAAAAAAAAAAAACTGGAGCAGAAAAGGCCGGAAAAAAACAGAGAAAGGAAGCTGGCGGCGAGGGTGACACAGCAACAATAGTAATCAAGGGTTGGGAGATGCAATTTACTAGGAGCAAAATATTTACAAGCGCTGGTTACTTGCAAATAAATATGCCTTCATGCACATGTAGTCACAGTTTTCCTCTTAGATAGTGTCATGGCCTGACGTGCACGCTCCTACTGTACAAAGCATAAAAAAAAAAAAAGCCTTGCAGATGCTCCACTGACTGCTGTCCTGCCTGGGATCAATACTCTGAGGCAACTAATACGCCACAACACAGACCGGTCAACCAGTAAGGTCACTGTCCAATTGGACAGTGGAGACCCAAACGGCAAACAAGGTCACAGTCTAATCACACTACAGTGAGCGGAGAGCCGGCGCGGGGGTCCCGTCCAATCGCACATCAGAGAGGGGAGGTCAGCGGCCAATCACGAAGGAGGACGGTCGATCAGAGGGATCATGTGCCAGCGGGCCTCAGACGTCCTGTTGCCATCGGTTGTGGATAAAAAAATTTAAAAAAAAAATAATAATAAAATAGATGATTTATTGGAGAAACGAATGGGGCTTTTCTATCTCCTTCAAAACGATTTGTGACATTTGGATGTTTGTGCATGAAAAATGAAACATCCCTGCAACTTCAGAGGTTAAAATTCATCACAGCGAAGTGGTTAGCGAGCTGTGACGAGCCGAGTCGCAGTGATTCTCCTGTTTTTTAAGACTTTTGTTGTCAGAAGTATCAGCCAAAGAAACAGCCAAGAGCAGCTAGCTACCCGTGTATTATTTTTTTAAATTTTTATTTATTTATTTACCGTATTTCCCCAATTAATCGCCCGGGCGTTTAATACGCAAAATCAACTTGGACCCCAGGCGTTTAAAAGAACCAGGCGGCTATTCGCTGCAGGCCTTTATTTATTTTTGCACAGACCTGCACCAGGCCATTATTGTGATGACAGTTACTGTCCAACATATTTACAGTCGGTTGATTTAAGATTACGGTACACCCTTTTTTTTAACGTTAGCTAGCGCTCTCATTTTGACAGAAAACAGAAGTGCTGCACAGTTATTGTGCGGCTAACTGTTTACTTCTGCAAAAATAAGGTGAATAGCCTTATTTTGGGTTTACCTCAATATAATGCAAATAATCGCCCCGGCGGTTATTCAGGTGGGCGTTTAATACGTAAAATGGGTGCAGACCCCAGGCGTTTAAAAGAACCCGGCGGATATTTGCGGCCGGGCGATTAATTGGTGAAATACGGTATTTATTTTTTGTTAGGGCTCAGCAGCGAGCGAGTATGATTCTAGTCTTAAATTTATCTGGCAAACCCTGCGACAGAACAGCCAGCTACATTTTAATGCGCGCTGCAGTGTTAACTTTTTGTTAGCAAAATAATTATGTTGGTTGGAAAGCAGCAGCCGAATTCAGTGGGATCCAGCCTCATTGAAGAAGGAAATTCACAGATTTAAAAAAAAAAAAAAAAAAAAAAAAGTCCAAGTTTTAAAAGGCAGCTTAAACCTCAGACTGTGACGGGGATGATTATGTGAAAACCCCACGGATTTTCCCCCACAGAGAAAATGCGTTGGATCACAATTCCACATCGGGGCAAAGGTCTCTAATCAATGTCACATCGGACTTCTGAGGACTATTCTGGGAAGAAGAAAAAAAAGGGAAAAGAAGGGGAATTGCACCAGAGAGGCTACTGGACAAACAGGAAACAAAGCCCAGACGCACCGTGGTCAATATGCCTCTGAAGTGAATATGAGCCCGGTCAGGATGGAGTACAACAGGTACGCCGGCGGGGTGGAAAGATCAACCGATAAGAGGTCGAAGGTTCAATCTTCTCCGAGTGTCCTTGAGCAAGACCACTCCATTTAAGTGGCTGTGGATAAAAGCATCAGCTAAACGTCTCATTTGTAACTGTCACCGCTCAGCCGTTACATCCTCAGTCTGGCTAATAGGTGATAAACCAGATGAGGCGTTTATTTTTGCATCCCCTGATAATGAAGGGATCATTCTCACATTTGCATCCGGGAGGAGGGATCCGGAGCAGCGTTCGAATCCGGTGTGACTGCTGAAGGAAACAGCGAGGCGGATCATCCAAAATGTGAGAAAAAAAAAAAAAAACACGTCTGGATACAGCGCTCCTGTTTCATTTATTCGCTGGGACACACACTAATAAATATTTATTCAATATTGGATGTGCGACTTTGCTGTTTTGGTTGTTTTTTTTTTTGTTTTTTTATTTTTTTTGAGTGGCTGTATTGTATTTCATGTTTTTTTGGCTCGACGCTCCTCTCACGACAGCTCCAGCGCTGTATCACATTCCCACACTGAAAATCTGACAAACACACCAAACACAAGACACAAATCAAGGCAATTTAAAGGGGCGCTATGCAAAAATGATCAGCTGAAGTGACAAAAAAAAAAAAAAAAAAAATTTAACGGCTGAGTCTACACAGTCCTCATCGCCCGCCTGACTCACTACTAGATTACGTCCCGATTTTCCACGTTTTGTCTCAGCCGAGTGTGAACGCCCCCCCCGGGTTCAGTCGAGACTCGGCGAATTTTGCATATCGCACCTTTAAAGCGCCACAAATGTGACTTTTGATTAAAAAAAAAAAAAAAAACACAGAGGACACGCTTTTCAGTAAGGAAGATCACGTTAGCGACTGCGATAGAGATCTGAAAATCTGCACGGGGGGGATCTGGCTCGGAGGGATGAATCACACACACACACACACCTCAGCCGACTTCGGGAATTACAGCGATAACGCGTTTGAGATGCTGCCGTGTGCCGAATTAGAAGCACAACAACAAGGCTTTTGGACGCCTACCCCGAAAGCTTATCCAGTCCTAAACCCCTATTATCACTTGGCATTTCTGTTTACAGGAACGCCAGATAGTCGTCTATTGTAATCTATGAAATGTCAAATGCAAGTCGGATGAGCGGATGAAACTGTCCTTTCTCCGGGTCAAAGGTGATTTGATAAATATTTGTATCAGCAGAAGCAGCCGTCATGTAATTTCATTTTGGGGTTCAAAGTGGGCAGGTTTAAGATGCTATCCCGACTTACTCCTCACACCTCTTTCAATCACCTCCAGTTCACCCATGGCTCCTCCTGGCTCTCTATTGTATTTATTGTATTTAGATTGAAAAAACTTGTTATGAATCTCCTGCCAGTTTAATGAGGAAAAAAAAAAAAAAAGAGAACCCCTGTAATTGCAAAGCTTAAATGAGGAGAGTCAGACCCCCTTTAGTGTGTGAGCACAAATGGCAGACAAAGGCTCCTAATCCATTAGATATACCTAACAGGATGTTTCAGTGGGATCTCACTGAACCTGTTTTCAAGTCCTGCTATCTGCCGTCACGCCGCCTCTCTTGTTTTCATCTGTCCCTGGAAGTCATCTTTAATTGAACTCCTCATCCTTGCCCTCGAATGTTTTTTTTTTTTTTGTGTTTGTTTTTAAATTGCCAACTGTTAAAACCGATTTTACACTTTCCGTGTCAGCTCCCCTTTGTGACAATGCCCACCAAAAAACAATATTCTGTCATTTCCGGTCCGCTGTGCAGCACGGTGGATTGGCTCAGCTGCTCTCCTCCCTGCTCTTTCCATCATCGGCTCAGGACTTTGATGTTGTCTGCTGGGCTCTATCCCGCCGTGCAGTATCATGTCGTGTGCCACTTCACGCCGGTGTACTCGTGTACTCTGAAATCATCCACCATTCGCCAAGACTGTCCCTGATTCACAGAGGTCGTGACCTCTCTGCACCGGCGCTGGCACATCCCCAGCCCGCCCCCCCCTTTTTTTTTTTTTTTTTTTTTTTGTGCATCACTTCCTTGCGAGGCCACGGCGATGTCTGTCTGGGACAACGCTACCGGTGCTCCTCTGTGCTCATTCGGCTGTGACGGATGGATGCACAAGGGTAAACAGATAGGGCTACTACAACGCATCTTTTTGGGGTTACTCCAGTGGCGCGCCGCTGTGTTTCGCTGGGACAGAGACGGCGCCGTACGAGGCCAAGATTGAGCGCGGGGGTATTAATGTCTATTGACTAGAGGTAATAGCTTTGCTGAGCCTCAGCCTCGAGGTTGTTCCAATTTAGCCTGTCCTATAATAGCTGCTGGACACCCTTTCAGCAAATAAATAACATGAGGTGGGAGAGAGCGGGCCTTGATTTGTGCGTAAACCCATATATCTCCATAAACATGCGCTCCAACACGGCTGCACGCCCCATATAGGCATAAGGACAGCATACACACTCCCTCACTTCATCTGTCTATTTCTATCTCTCGCTGCCTCTCTCTCTCTCTCTCTCACACACACACACACACACACACACATCAAAGGCTGCCACAGCATTTTAGTGCACCGCTCCTGGCCCTGTGTGAGCTGCCAGGGTCTAAATTATCTATAACGGGGCGCAAGAAACGCGGAGCAAAAGGCCAGCCATGAACCGTGGGATATTGGTGCTGCTCTTCCTGTCTCTCGCACAGCCAGTGGAGCTGCAGAGCAGGACCTATTTACAGACAGGGAGTGTAATCACACACACACACACACACACTCACACACACACATAGAGAGAGAGAGAGAGAAAGAGAGAGCAGCCGCCTTCACTTCATTTTTCACCTACCGCTATGTCAGAGTCGGTGAGTCAGTGTGTCTCTGTGGTTGGGGTTTTTGCCATTTGCATAAATATGGTTCTGTGTGGTGGGAAGCCAGCGCAACTGTGCCTTTGATGGGGAGGGGGGGAGGAGGGGCGGGGTGCTGGCGGTGGTGGTGGTGGTGAGGAGGAGAGGAGAGGAGGGGGGGGGCGGTGCTGGTGGAGGGGAATTACGCACGTTTCAACCTGTCTTGTGTGTTCGTGCGCGTGTGCGTGTCTCTTGCGCGCGCGCCCATCTCCCTCTCCCTCTCCCTCTCTCTCTCTCTCCCTCTGTCTGTGCTCTGTTCCACCATACATCTTATGAAATTGCACTAACAACATAAAAAAGTTTAATCATCATCCATGTCGATCCCTCCCGTTACATGCCCACGCTGATCCACTCGTGTTATAGACGCGAGCCTATTCTCCGTTCCATACTACAGCCTACATAGCCTGTACGGGCTGCCTCCACAAAGCATACATCCCACAATATCCTCGACATATACCAAGGGTAGAATGCAATATGGAAGAGCCGGGGCGATGCACAAATAATATAGGCATAAAATATTTATGGAAAACAGACACATGCTGCTGGATTTAGGGCATATTCAGCATAGCCCAGCGCGTGATGCGGGATCAAAGGAGATAGCGAATAATGCACACAACGCAGAGCCGCACGCATGTACAGCGGGAACAACGGGAATGTCTTCCTACCTTGGCGTAGCAGAAACCAATCTGCCCCTCGCTTTCTCCCTCTCTCTTTTCCAATTTCCGATTTGCGATCTTCTCCGGGCGGCTGTTTTATTCAGATGCGACGCTTGTAAAGGGACATTCCGCCCTCTTCCTCGCCCCCCCCTCCCCTCCAAGACGCACCAAGCCCTGCAACCGGGATGGCAGACTGACTGAGAGGGAGAAGCGAACAATATGATATCTCTCAGCTCCCCTCTTTTCCCTCCCGTTGCCTCTGTTCTTCTCTTATATATTTTTCCCCTCTGTGTATTTTTTTTCCTCCTCTCTATTTCACTATCCCCTCCCTCCCTCTCTCTCTCTCCCTCACTCTCTCTTGCTCTCTCTCTCTCTTTTTTTCCTCCCTGTGCTCTGAATACTAATACTCTGTCTCTCCTCTCTCAGCCTGTACAGCCCGGCCAGTGCTAAAGACATACTGATGTATGTGGGGTGTAGAGAGAAGAGGCGGGCGGGGGGATGGGGAGGGGGGTGGGGGTGGCTCTCAGCCAAGAGGGTGCCTGGCTTTGGGGGGTGGGGGTGGTTGTGGAGGGTGGGCGGTGGGGTCTTGTTAGGTCTTATTGGAGTCGTGATTAGATAATGATACTCCTGTAGATGTCTCCAGTACAGTCGCTGTGATTGTTGGGAGGGGATGGAGGGGTGGGGGGGAGTCAGGGAGGGGGTGGGGGGTGGGGGGGTGGCATGAAATGGTACTCCATTTTATGATAGCATCCCTGGGTATGAGGAGGAGGAGGAAAAGATGTGTGAGGAGGAGGTGTTGCTTGGACGTCATGAGGTGGTGGATGGAGATGGGGGGGATGAAGGGCCAATGTAGCTCGGCTCTCAGCCAAAAAAGGACATGGCTTGTGTGTTTGTGTGTGTGTGTGTGTGTGTGTGTGTGTGTGTGTGTGTGTCTGTGTGTGTGCGTGCGTGCGTGTGTGTGTGTGTGTGCGTGCACAGATGGAAACCCCCAAAGAGAACAGCAGCCAAAGCACACAGGCCTGAATGTAGGTAGAGTGAAGGTCTTATTATAGTCATGATTAGATAATGATTTTCCTGTGCTGGCCTCATATAAGGAGAGGGGGGAACACATAAAAATGTTGCCCTTTTTTTATGGTAAAGCCCACAGGCAGCCTAACAGGATAATTAAAAACCCATGTGGTCAGCTGGGAAAGAGTTCAAACATTTGATTTTGACCAGTTGCTCTCCACGTGGTGTCCCTCAGGGCACCCGCTGGGGTCCTGGAGGATTTTCCTCACAAGGAGGGTATCCCTCTGCACCATGAGGAAAAGGTGGAATTTTCACTGAAGATAGGGCAGTACAAGGATCCTATAGGGATGCCTGTTCAGTCTCGCTGACTGCAGTAAACACAGTCATCCAGTTCTGCACCAAATCAAATTCAACAACAAAAATCTAACAGGGTCCCTCAGACAAAATCTTATAAAATTATGGTCAGGGGGTGAAAGGATGAAAACATTTGGGAACCCCTGCATTAGGGGTTCTGCAGAACTTGCTGCTGAGACGGTGCCAAGTTTAACAATTATGTAAGGCGAGTCATCTCTCTGCCTGTCAGGAAGCTCATAGCATATGAACGTCTTGCCATAATAAATGAAAGCTGCGAACACGGAGTACTTCTTCCCCTTCTCTGTGTGAGGTAAAGTAACTGCGTTTTTCAAGTGTCCCAATCACTGCTGTCACACAGTGTGATTTTTATCTGTATACACTGCATTCTCTCATGTTATACACCTGCTGTCACTGCGGATGTTTTCCTACTCAAACTGCTGTACTGCCAACATACCGTACAATACTATGGCCTGGCCCGCAGTGGGGAGCCTATGTATGGTAAACAGGAAGCCTGGGTATCATTTGAACTAAACAGAAATTCTTCTGGTGAGTCATGTTGTCAAGATACAGGCAGGCATCTCCATATTTAAAGACAGCAGTTACCTGACTGATAAATTAATCATTCTCCCAGACTGTACCCAAACAACACCTAATGGGCCACACAGTACAGGGAACATCTGGGCCTTTTTTTTCTTTTTCTTTTTCTTTTTTTTTTTAATAAACTTTGCTATAGAAATTGTGAATGCATTTTGCTCAAAAGCTGTGCTAAATGTACACTTTTTTTTTTTTTTTTTTTTTTTTTTTAAAGTGGATCAGATCAGAATATTATTAATGCATAAAAATGGAAATCTTAGGTATCAGATGGGATTGGGGAGGTAGGGTACTATACCTTCACTTAAGTGAATCAAAATTTGATCTTGTAGTTTTTATTATTATAATGGAAGGGCAAAGATCAAGAGAAATGCTTTAGAAATGTATTTGAAAGACATATCTTTAAAAAAAAAAAAAAAAAAAAGAGTCACATTGGTGGAGAATTCAAACTCGGTTTCCTTTCTGAGCTGATTTGCTGACCTACATCTAATAATTTACCACACTGACCAAAAAATATGTCCTTGCCAGTCCATATGTACAATGATTTATCAGAAGGGCCAAATGATATCTGGCCAGTTCTTAGTTTTAATAACTTTTCACACTGCTGGTCATTATTTATTGCTCAATTTTGTCTGCAGAAATTTAGCTGATGGAAACAGGTTTGGAAGTACTGACAGCAAATGATATCAAATACAGGGACTTTGCCATACCTAAGGGTTTAGCAAATTATCAGGCCATAATCATATAATGTTATCCTCTTCATCATTCTGGGGGCAGTGATAGTGAAAGAAGGATGGATGGTGGAAAACTAGCTGCGTTTGGAACCCTGCAGTGAGGAATGATTGACTGATAAATGAGAGTAAACAGTGACCTCTGTTAACTGTCAAAGCAGAGCATAGAGGGAGGCTGAGACACACAACAGAGGAGGACAGGGGCTCAGAGAGAGGGATGCAGGATGGAGAGAGGAGGAGGGAAAAACACATAGCAAGGCACGATAGCGAGGAGACGGAAAGCTGAACAAATGGGATTGAGAGGAGAGAAACTAAAAGCTCGGCCGGCGGCAGCACCCACTGTCAAACGAGAGACCTCGTTCCCTTTAAAATAGGCGCTGGCATGACAGCGTCTCTCTTATATGGGGCAGCGCATCTATTCCTGCAAGAGCACACAAAACACACGCCAGCACTCCTTTTCACACATGCATAATATATTGCATTTAGAGAACATGCATCCAAACATTCACAGAATCACGCACATTATTTAATTTGTCTGCAGATGAATAAAAGATAGAAAACCAGGAGACAGCAGAGTGACGTCTAAGGGGAAAGAGTTGTGACAAACTGTGACAAAGACAATGACTGTCAGCTGTGAGCATGGGGAGGTGGAATCCCCACCATGCCTACCTGAAAAGTGTCAAATTTGATGTTGTGGCTTTTTTATCATTGTAATTGAGAGAAAAGACCAAAAAAATGTCATAAATTGATTTAGAGGCCATGGCTAAAAGAAAAAAAATCACATTAGGTGAGCACTCAGGGACAATTTTCCCTCTGAGCTGTGTAGCTAATAATTTATCACATTGACCATGTAATAATTATATTTTTTTAGTCATCAGTCAATGCTCACCATTGTCCCTGGAAATTTAGTCAATTAAAGCAGATTTCGTTTTTTTGTGGTAAATATTAGATGCAGGGATTTTTGTCTCACTGTACTCGCAATATCTCCTATATTTTTCCATGCACAATGCTGTAACATGCTAACAATCATCCAACAGTGGCCACAGCTCTGTTCAGTGCACACATGGCTAATCAGGAAAATATAAGAGAAGATGAGATCAATAACAGACTTTTTCACACGTAGTGCAATGGTGTGGCTGCAAGACAAAAGCTACGCTCCACTATCTGTTTTTAGAAATTTGATTGCTGCTTTGTGAGAGGTGCTGCTTATGATTTGGAGGATTATGTGGTCATGCCTGGCTATAATGGAGAGGTGCATGATGAGAAAACATCCCAAGGTATCCCAACTTTGTAGCCTTGTTGTGGGATAGCTATGCTAATGTTCGCTCTTCAGAACCTGTGACAGTAAAGGGAACCATACGCTCAGATTAGAGGCAGCAGTCTGGACAATGAAAGAGAGAGAAATTCAGTTTAGCCTGAAATGATTTAATGCATAAATATGTCCTAAGAGTTTGGAAAGACCAGCGGGTCCTCAGTGTACTTTTTCTGGTGCAGGCGTCAGGGTGAGGTCAGTGAGAGGTGCTGCAAAGTAGGTCGGAGAAGACAAGTAGAAATGGATCAAGGAGCTCATTCTGGTCCTGTTGCTGAACCGGATGCAAATCAGGTCCCACTGCTACAGTCTGCAGTCCTGATCGGGACACTTCCATGGAGACCGAGACAAAGAGCACGTCCCATTCTCCTCATCTATTCAGCGAATTGTCATGGTAGATGTGCACGCTTTCACATTACCTTCACCACACTCTGTTGGTGAATGTAAAGCCTCTCAGACAGCAAACACAATGTTTAGCAACAAATTATCCCCATTCTATTGTGTTGCATGGCATCTGTTTCAGAGTCTTATTGAGCCTTTTTACAGAGCTTTCAGTTTGAGAATATGCCTGACCTTCAAGATACAGCAGTCTGCTGTATCTTGAAGGTCTGCCATTGTCCGGGACATATATCAGTTAAAACCTGTTTGGCTATTCTCAGTCATGAAGAGACAGAACAACCCCTGTGTCTTTTCTTTGCTTTGGCTTGTCTTATGCCTAGGTCAGACTACAGGAGCTTTACAATCCTAACCAACTTTGAAATCAGGTTGAGTCGTGCACGTGAGGAGAATCTTCAGAGATTTCTCTAACCTCAAACATGCACACAGTACATGATTTGAAAATAGATAAATGTTAATGCTTTGTAGTGAGAAAAAAAAAGCAGAAGGCTAAATGAGTCTGGACGAGGAAATGGTTGAGGAGACGTGGTCAACATGGGTTGTTCATACAACTTCTTGGGGCTTCTTCCCGGTTACATTTCAGAAGTCCTCTCCATCTCTTTGTAGACTTGAGTCCAAAATATCAAATATGTTTAAAAATTATCAATGAGTGTTTGAGCTGTCGGAAGGTGTAAGATTGGATCTGGAAAGCCTTCACGTTACCAGATAATCTGCACCAAACACCAGGACCAACCAAGGACAAAGACCAGATTCCACCCCTGATTGTCAGGAGGGGTGAATCGGGGTTAAATCGGCCCAAAATTCCTCTAGCCTGAGCCCGACTTTAGGGCAATTGCCTCTAGGTACCAGGTGTCTTAGTCCACAATCACTGAGATGAACTGGTGTCCTCGATCAATGCTTTCAATTTCGTCGACAATGGGATGACCTTTCTTTGTGCTTCACAGTTTCAAAGGAGAGGAGCAGGCCACATGCGCTAGGAGCTCCCTGAATCATGGAGAGTCCCTTTCAAAAAGCAGCGTAACCGGATGTTTCTTTACTTGGCTTCTTGAGCTGGCACCTGTTTTCAAACTGGAGGAATGACTGTAGTGATCTTTCCAGTTTGAACAGGCTTGGTATCTGCCTCTCCGTGAACACATGTAAAGCCTCAGGGAATGTGCTAGCCCTTCCACCGCCACATGATTTTTCCCATCTAAGCCTGAGTTGCCATGCCTGGACAGTACCCTTAGGTCCTCAGTGAGCAGCTGCCACTTATGTCACCCCAGCACAAGCCAGGATCTCCCCCTTCAGGCCCAGTAGTTACAGTTACAGTCGAGACATGCTAGCTCTGCCTCCCCCATCAGGAGTGAAGCCACGAGGTCATTCTGTTCCTCCCTGCCTGCTCCGTCAGTTTTCATCTCAAAGCTGGCAAGCAAAGCTTCAGGGACATCATCTGAAGTCCTACTCTAGATCTGCTCACACGCACCACTGGAGGATTGTCACTGGGACTCAAAATCCTGCTGAGACTCCCTGTTCAAATCCACAATCCCCTCAAACAGCTTCTTCTGCTGCCACAGAGATTTGTCGATCAGTTTCTGCAGCATTTCTTTCATCTTTAATTCAGCCATGTTCCCACACCCAGGACCAAAAGGGGATGGAAAATTTCCTCCTTTGCGAATTGGGTATCTGCGTTTGTTGGCGTATGCCTGCACGTTTTACTGTATATATGACTGTGTACATGGCCCTCTAACAGAACCACAGACCAATGTGCCCTCCTAAAATGGGCTCTCAGGTGTGACAGGTCTAAGGTTGCTGGCTGTGTGTGGCAGGTGTTGGCAGCCAAGGAAACAAGTGAAAGTTGAAACCAAGGCTGTGTTGTTGTGGTCGTATATCAAAACCAAATGTACAAATGTCATTGGCCGTGCAAATGTGATGATCCAGCTTGTGATAATTTCATGCACTGCGCTCAACCCGTGTCTTTTATCAACACATAGGCAACACATATTGTATCGCAAATGCTTTTTTTTTTTTTTTTTTTTTAATCAACTTTATTTTTAGATAATGTCGGCTTTTTAGTGTTGAATGATTGGCTACCATCACTGTTTTCCCGTTAAAAAGTACACAAGTTAATCTATGACATATGGGCACAAATTTAGAGGGGGTCAGGGGGGACAAGTCCCCCCCAATATTTATAAAAGATAAATTTGTCCCCCCCAAAAAAATATCATGAGATACAAACCCCTCACTAATACAAGTAATATAACAATACAGAGTGGCAAAAACACTTGTAAAATCGTTCATAATTGTTTTCCAAAAAAGCCTTACACCCCTATGCTTGGACCATACCATTTTTACTTTAGCACCCCTCTTGACCCCCTGGCCCCCCGCTAAATGTGTCCCCCCCAATGTCTAAGCGAAATTCGCGCCACTGCTATGACATCAGTAGTGGTGAGCAAATTAACATGAACTTGGTCTGGATGAATGCTCTTTTCTGATTGGCCGGCAACTGTGCGTTAAAACCCACGTATTGCAAACGTAGCTCGACTTTAATCACCGTTATAAAGTCATCCGCTGCCCAACTTGTAACCATAGCAACATTAAAGCACACAGGTGTCACAGCTTAGCGGCAGCACAGCTGAGTTATCGACTTGATGAACTAACAAGCGGGAAGGAAAGCACGCCAATGGAATTTTATGTTATATTGTTTTCTCCTTTTTCCTTTATATTGTTGGCAAGTGACCACGGAGTAAGATAAGCAGGATAATCAACGAGTAGGTGTGCGTTAATCGGTTTAATGCACACCTACGAGTTGATTATCCCTTATATAACCAACATTGATATGCCAAATTAGCCTGCTGTCCAATTAGCTAGTTAGGTCAGAAACCAGTTTATTCAAGCGAACTTAAATGATGCTTTCTAAGGTACAATTTGCGCTTTGAGACAGAAACTAATGGTTAAGAACATACATTAACTGTACCAAAAAAAAAAAAAAACACCACCTTTTCAAACTGTTACTTTTTAATAATGGTGGTACTAAATGGACCTTTTTTTATTTGTTTGTTTGTTTGTTTGTTTGTTTCACCAGTGGAGCTCCATGATGGCAGCAGCACCCATCAGGTCAGTCACCTTTGTGTTCCATCGTTTGTCAAAACAGAGAGCAGCACGGAAGGGCATTTATGTTATGAGAATATCTTTGATTATTTCCTCAGTAGAGTTGCGTTTCTACTGAGGGAGGCGCTGCTCCGGATCAACTTTTGTCAGGTCTGCAGCCGTGAAGCCGCTTTGTCGCCTTTTTTGCCGCTCGCAGAACTCGACTCGGCGTCTCCGTCCGAGGCTCGGCCCGCTCCGATGTGGGTGTGTCCCGGACTGGCAGGTCGTGTCCAATCCAATTATGCATCTTCTTTTATGGCTTTGCCCCCTCTTTCCAAAATCTTCCCTGCTCATTCTTCGCCCTGTCATGATCACCCGTTACCATGACGACCATCTCGCAGGACGAGTCGCCCACCTCTCTCTCTCTCTCTGTCTCTGTGTGTGTGCCTTTCTCTCTCGCTCGCTCTCTCTCGCTCTCTCCCACCACTGCTTTTTTATTTTCTTTGTTGCGACTCCCCCTCCTCTCTCACCCACTGACTCTCATTTTACTCCTCTTACATCAGACTCTGTCCTCTTTCTTTCTTTCTTTCTTTCTGTTTGTCTGTCTGGAGCTCAGTGATCTCCCTCATCTGCTGTGTGTGGGCCAAGTTCTTGGTGGAGGTGTGTGTGTGTGTGTGTGTGTTTGTGTGTGTGGGTGGGGGGCGGGTCCCGATCTTCGTGCCCCAGGTGCGGGGCAGTTTGGGGGCAGGTGAGGGGGGTGTTGAAGGACACCTGTTAGCAGCTTTGTGTGAGGCCGGTGCTGCAGGCGGGGAGTCCTGTACAAGCTGTCACCTCCGAGCGGCGAGAGGGAGGCGCGGTACAAGAAGCCCTGGCGACAATCTGCTTCCTGGCCCGGCTGGAGATGACGGTGTGAAACGGCTGACAAAGTTGTCCAGGTGTTTTTTACGGTGTCAGTGGGTTACATGTGTTTATTTGGACGGATACGCCAGGGGAGGCTTTCTCAAGTAGGAAGCTTCAAAACTGTTTGTGCAGTTTTGTCCTTCACGATTGAAGATCAGGGCTATGAATCGTCACCTGCAGCTTCTGAGCCTCTGCTGGTCTGTTTTGGATGAAACTTACATGTAGGGGAGACTGGGGTAAGATGAGCCATTTTTCATATTTAGGATCACTACATCAAGGCAATCATAGTTTTGTCACTAACTAATATATCTGCATATATTTCAGGATGTTGTGCATCTCTTCAAACAAACAAAATGAGGGTAAACATAACTGTTTCTATAATATAGCGTGTCCAAAAAAAGTGGTCTCGTGGCTCAACTTACCCCAGAGCTACCATTTTGACTTTTTTAGTCCCCACAGCTAAAATGGTGCACTTTTATGCTAGGTTTATGACCTCATGTTGTAGCTCACAGATACCACAACTGATGTATAAAACAAATTTAAAATGATCTGTTTTGGTCTTAACACAATTCTCATGAAACTAATGATAGACTGAATTCACTTTCAAGAGTAAAAAATGTTTTTTTTTGGAAATAAATGTCTAACCACTTTACCCATGTGGTTCTTACCTTCACAAACTCCATGAAATGATGCCTTCCTCTTAAATATTTGGTCAAATGATCAATGTTTTTTACCGTTTCCTAGCAACAGGGGTTGGCTCAACTTACCCTTTGGCTCAACTTACCCCAGTCTCCCCTAAGGAATCATGGACTTTTGTGACAGGTCCAGCATTGCACACCTATGGTGTAACCACAGTAAAGCCAAGATGAACAAGATTAAGGTGGCATATAATGATGCTCTTAGAATCTTGTTAAAGTACCCAAGGTGGGAAAGTGCTAGCAAGATGTTTGTGAACTGTAATGTTCCCACTTTCGAAGCACTACTCATGAATTTTATGTATAAATTTAGAGTTCGGCTGATCGACTCCAGGAATGGGACTATTATGTCTTTAACTGACCCTACCACAAGTGAGACAATATACACTACTCACAAAAAGTTAGGGATATTTGGCTTTTGGGTGAAATTTATGGAAAATATAAAAAGTTCACGCTACAGTGATATTATATCATGAAAGTAGGGCATTTAAGTAGAAGCATACACTGGTGATTTCCTCATCTCAAACAATTTCTTGAAACAAAAGCCAACAACAGTGGTGGGTATACCACAACAAAAAATGTCAGTGTCAATAACTTGTCATGTGCCCTTGAGCATCAATTACAGCTTGATAACGACGTCTCATGCTGTTCACAAGTCGACTTATTGTCTGCTGAGGCATGGCATCCCACTCTTCTTGAAGGGCGGCCCTCAGGACATTGAGGTTCTGGGGTACAGAGCTCCGAGCCTCTACACGGCGACTCAGCTGATCCCATAGGTTTTCTATGGGATTCAGGTCTGGAGAAAGTGCAGGCCACTCCATCTGAGGTACCCCAGTCTCCAGCAGCCGTTCCCTAATGATACGACCTCGATGAGCTGGAGCATCAAACACCTGATGTGAATTTTGCCGTTAAACTCCTTGTTAGAGAACAGCAACTTGTGCAAAAAGTACTGAAACATTGAACAGTTGGACATGTGCATTCAAAAGTTTACAGAAGGTCACATTAAGTTCACCTGTAAAGGTTATAATGCATTTTAGGTTAATCCTGAAATTTCACCCGAAAGCCGAATATCCCTAACTTTTTGTGAGTAGTGTATGTGTAATCTTTTATGTTTGTCTGTATACTATGTGTGTCTCTTATATCTGGACCTTGAGTCTGTTAATAATAAAGATTATATATATAGATTTCAAATACATAAGACTAACTGGCCCGCCACCAGGGAGACACTCTTAATATCTCAGACGCTGCCGGGTCAAATTTGCTGAACCTTTTGGGTTTGATGCACTTTTACATAGATGCCCAGTATCCATAACATGAACCTCATTGGCCCAGTACAGCGCCATCAACAGGCCAAAAGGTCCCCAACATTCAAGTGACAAAGTCTCAGAAACTGCACATCACATGTACAAAACAGAACAAGTTGAAATTTGTGGGGGATGTTATGGTCAGTGGTGACTTGTTTTGGTTGGGTCAGGTCATGTTGGCCCTTGAACTGACCTGCAGGGACAAGATGAGGCTGAACGGCATCACACACACGCCACCTCAACGTGGGGGGTGTGTGTGTTTTTTTCACTTGAGGTCATCCGTCGCATTGGCGAAAGTTGGGCAAATTTCTGTTTATTTGTGTCTGTTTGTGAGTGTTCCTTCATTTGATGTACATAAAAAGATAGTTATTTTTAATTTTCGTTTTTTTCACAGAGCAGCCTGACATGACAAGTCGTGTCCTTTTTTATAATGTTTATATTGCTTTTTGCTATTTATTATCTGTTTATACTGTTTATAATGTAAATTATGCTTCATATCTTGCTATCCACTTTGCTGCTGTAATGCGTGAAATTTCCCCACCGTGGGACTAATAAAGGAATATCTTATCTCTTATCTTATCTTGTCAGTCAAGTCCGTCATCGTGAAAAAAGGATTGTTAATGTTTTTGTCCAAAAATTCATTGACAAAATTAACAGTGCTTTCTTTCTTTCTTTCTTTCTTTCTTTCCTTCTTTCTTTCCTTCTTTCTTTGTCAGTGAAGGTTTTCAGTCATCCAGGTCATGGAATAAAAGGTAGTCAGTGAAAACCAACTGGACTTTTTGGTCATCTTGAGGACTTTTTGCTATGCTTCTGAGAATCTTGCTCAGCTCTGACTTGTTAGGAAATTTGCACCTCGGCATTTGAAGCTCATGTGAAAGTGACTGGCGGTTGTTTGGGTCACATGACGCCGTCTGAGGAGGCTTCACAGGAAGTCTCTCGGATGAGTAGCGAAACGTCGTCCAGATTACCCTGACAAGTCCGGTTGCCTCTGACTTGTAGATACATTTTCTTTCTTGCTTGCTTGCGTTCTGTCTGTCTCGTCTTATATTTACTGTTCCATCCTTTTATCGTGTTGCATCTCTAATGTCACTTACATCTCATCCCGGCCCGTCTCTTGGCGCTACGGGACCCGCGGAGCCAGGAGACTAATCTAATCATTTAGGGCCTGCTCCCGAGTAGTAAATAATTTTCTTGGCACATCACAAGGTTTGTGTGGGTGTGTGTGTGTGTATGCGTGTGTTTGTCTGAATGTGTGTGTGCATGTGCGTGTGCAAGTGTTGTGTAATCCAACACACAGTTTTCAGTGTTTGTCACCACAGTCCACCACATCCCCTGAGGACGGTCGCAGCAGCAGCCCTGGCCCATTTTTTTTTTTTTTTTTTGTGTGTGTGTGTGTGTGTGTGTGTGTTTCTTTTTTGTTCTCCGGTGATACACTGTGGCCTATATATCACGTCGGTCTGGCTAAACTGCTCCGCTGTTGAGATGTCCATTTTAAAGCTTGATGCACTCCTTGTGTATGGATTTGGCTGCCATGCCAGCAAAGCACTCTGCTTTGAGAGAGGAATTAAACCCCAGAGGTTTTTCTGAGATAGATTAAATAGGGAGGGGAGCTGAGAGGGCCGGGATGGCAAGAGGGTGCCGAGGGTGGGGGAACCCAAACAGAGAGCACCTGCCAAATGCCAGCAGGGTGTGGGCGGGGAGCGTGGCCTTTTTGGATGTGTGTGTGTGTGTGTGTCTGCATGTGTGGGTGTGTGTTTGTGCGTTCATTAATAAGTATACCTGTGCACATAGAGGCTTGTTTGTTTACATGCAGTGGCAGAACATTGCCCAGTAAACATTTTTCCTTGAATAGAGGCTGACAGGACAGGCCTGTAACAATGACGAAAACGTGTGGAAATATTCCTCCAAAATGACACTTGAGATGATGCCCGTACCTGCATCATTTTGAGAAACTGGGGAGCCGCTGGAGGTGAGTTCACCTGGCAGACAGATGGGCAGAAATGTCATGTGTTTTGATATGTGGCCGAAAATAATGTCATTCATTCTGTTTTCCAAATGTGAGTTAAGAGGAGCGCCTCGCCCCGCTTCACTGCAAAAACTCAAAATCTTACCAAGATTATTTGTCTTATTTCAAGTCAAAAAATGTCTTATTACTAGTCAAAATATCTCATTACACTTAAAATAAGACATGATCACCTCAGAAGCAACTTGTTTTTAGACAATTGTCTCTTGTTTCAAGTGAAAATTTGCTTGAAACAAGTGAAAATTTGCTTGTTTCATTGGCAAAATTTGTTTCTTGTTTCTAGCTCATTTTCACTTGACTTGAAATAAGACAAATAATCTTGGTAAGATTTTGCGTTTTTGCAGTGTTGAAGCTGCATCTTCACTTAGAGCTGCTTCATTTGAATCTTTACGGCGCCACGGCGTTATATCAGCCTGCTCTCTGGGTTTGGGCGAGTGAAGCGATAAACCCGAAGGTGAGCAGACAAACAAAAGCAGGTAATGCGCAGGAAAAGCCACAGAGGCGAGGAGGAGGAGGAGGAGGAGGTGGTTTCGGAGGGGGAATTGGTAGAAACCCGGCGCAGAGCGGTGAGGAAGGTTTCTATTTGCTACATCTCACATGTTTGGTTACTCGAGCTAATGAGCAGCAATTAGACAGCAGCCAATTAACTCTGGCCATCAGACTGAGACGGAGGGGAAATGAAGAGAGGAGGAGCGAGAAAGTGAGAGAAAGAAAAAGAGTTGAGTGTGTGGGAGGAGGGGGAGGAGGGGGAGGGGGAGGGTGCATGGGTGGGGGGGGTAGTCGGGTAAATGACCTGGGAATCACAGACGCTGTTAGCTGTTAGATGTTAGCGTGCGGGTTTGCATGCAAATGAGCTCTCATTGTTTATGATTGTGTGTGTGTTTGTGTGTGTGTGTGTTTGTGTGTGTGTGTGTGTGGCTGTGGGTGTGTGGGCACTGATGCGATGTTTGCACATGCTTGATTTTGTTTCTGTTGTGTGTGTGTGTGTGTTTGTGTGTATGTGTGTGTGTGTGTGTGTGTGTGTGTGTGTGAGTGTGTACACTCCAGCAGGGGGAGCTGTGTAGGCTCATGTCACTGCAAGTGCTCTACATGACCATCTGGCTCTCACCGTCAGACTGGATGTTGGACTTGCCGTTAACCCTCTCACCGCCGGCCTCACGCTCTAATCCATACATCAACATTAACAATAAATAAATGAATGAATGAATGAATGAATACATGAACGCGTGCCGTGCTTGTTTTCCTGAGATCTGTTTGTTTAATGACAGTTGCAGGTAAGCGGATCTTCTGTCGGCGTGCCAGGAGGACAGTTTGGGCCGCGGAGCTGATGACATCATCGATCGGCGATGTGCTGATGGTCGGGATGTGCCCTGGCAGCCCGGCCCGGCGGACAGAGTGAGTTATCTGCTCCGGGGCCGGGGAGGAAGGCAGGGAAGAGAGGAAACGGTTAATATCTCATTCTGACTGCTGATGCAGTGTTCCAGCTGAACCCCTTGGAGAATCTTCCTCTTTCTCTCTCTCTCTCTCTCTCTCTCAAACACAAACACACACACACACTCACACACACACACACAAATGCACACTGTGCTCGTGTAGCTCGTGCCATCCTTGTGAGTCGCCCGCTGCCCTCTCTTTAATTAGGCTAATTGAAACGCGAGAATAACCATTTTCTTGATTGCTCATTATTTTGGGTCAGTTTAAAATGAAATGCATGCTTATAGATGCCGAGTCCAAACACGCCCAGCCCCGCCGTTCTCCTCAGCTGACCCACGCTGGCCCACGCCGGCCCTTATTGGGACACGGGGACCCGTCCCTGGCCTCGGCTGCTCGCTCCGCTTTGCTGTTCCCATGTGATTCCTCATCGCCTCTGCACTGGCAGTGGAAGGAGTGAGGAGGGGAGGGGGGGGGCATCGCCTGCAGTGGCCTTAGTGTTACTTAAGCAGGGGAGTCAGACAGGATTTTCCAGACATCCTTGAAACAAATCGTGAGAGACAGTTTATGCTTAAGTGCTCTTGGCAGGTGTACAGGTGGTTGAGCAGCCTTACCTGTGTTCCTGGACGGCGTGCGGCCCCCCGAGCCCGGCCCGCTGCTGGCCCGCTGCTGGTGCTCCGCTGGCCCTCTGTCGGGACAGAAGCCTCCCCGGGGCACCCCGAGCTCATGGAGGGAGAGACAGAGAGAGGATGAGAGGGAGAGGGATGCCAAAGTACATCTGGAGCGAGGAGTCGGGGAGTGTGTGTGTGTGTGTGACAGCCTGAGAAAATGTTCATATGTTTTGTGTCTCTGTGACAGGGAGGTGAGTCATTCCCTCACACACTCGCCGCTTCTCGCACAAACACACACACACACACACACAGTCATGCGCAGACACACACACACACACACACTCTCTCTCTCTCCTGACTGCACAGGGGGAACAACATCAGATCACATGCTCATCATTATCCCTGCAGATTTGGCTGCAGCAGTGTACAGTAATATTCGTCTTGTGATGCAATTCCCAAACATTTATCACATGTGCAGATTACACACACACACACACACACACACACACACACACACACACATACATGGAGTCGTTTGCCTTCGAGGACCTATGTGGTTTCCTCATTAGCGGCTCAAAATGTAATGAGTCATTCAAACGAGATCGCCGGCTTTTGTTAATTATGGCCCCGTTTCAGCAGCCCCTCTCCATGGCAACCCAAAGTTCTGCCTGTCACCACATGAGAGATGGGGGGAATAAAGACATTTTCCCATTATCCACCACCCCGGCGTGCATATTTCTCCTCGAGACAGGCCTGCCAGGAGCCCGTCCTCTAATCTTTCAGCCCCCTCTGCTGGCGGGCCGGATAACATCGGGCTCGGGCGTCACGTCGGCCGAGCTCTGCACCAGAACAGGCAGCTGCACCCGATAAGGGAACATCAGGGCCGCGTCCCAAATGGAAAAAAAAAATACGGCCCACTGAGGCGGCGAGGCATCAAGTCATGTCCTGATTGAATTTTCTGAATAACATCTTTCCTGCTGAGGTGCCTCCGCTTGGCTGTTTTTTTTTTTTTTTTTCTTTTTCTTTCTTTCTTTCCCAAAGGCGGTGTAGATGCATCCCACACGGGCCAGGATATCCCACAATTCTTTGTATCCCACAGACAATTAATCCCAATCTGTCACCCACTTGCGGCATTTGTTTGCAAATGTGTTTTGTCATAGCTTCAACTTTTTCCGCCAAGAAATAAGTAAAGTCACTAAATCCAATCCAATCCAATCCACTTTATTTATATAGCACATTTCGAAAACGTAAGAAGAGTTCATTTGCAAAAACAGATAAAAGCCATCCTTAAAATGAATACACCTTTTTCACTGATACTGCTTGGAGTACACACACACATATATATACACACACACACAAAGCATGATTTAGGATAATAAACATTATGCCAGGCTAAGTAAACATATAAAAAATAGAAACAAATATAAAGTAAATTGTAATAAAATTCAAAAAAGTTGGAAAAGGTTTAATAAATTCAAATGGAGATATCTGTTTTTGCAAAGTTTATCAAAGTGCTGCACAGTAATTTACATTAAAAGACACAATGGTTAAGAAAATGAGGATTAAAATGAGGATACAGATAAAAACAGGTTTAAAAGAAGATAAGAGTCATACAACAGATTAAAAAAAAAAAAAGACAAACAGAGATCACACAAGAACAGAGGTCACATAACTAAATATTCACGTTTAAATGCCAAATATTTATTTCACATTCGCACAAATATGTTCATGCCACCACCTTGTGCTGCATTAACACATCTGATCCACCGTAAGTGAAATTTGTGCTTTTCCTTTCGTTTGTTTTTACCTCAAACAGAACAAAAAGAGTGAAGGACAAACCGGGACTCTGTAATGGAGCAGAAAAGACCAGTGGTAATGACAGCTGTCAAACGCCGTATCTTAGCAACGGCGTGACGTCTGCTGTCTCGGTAGCCCGTCTAAAACCGGCGTCCTTCAGAGGAACCTTGTGCGAGCGCTCGGCTTGCTGAGGATGCCGCCTCACCGGGGAGGGGGGGGGGGGGTGCAGCCCTGGAAACGTGAACGCCGCGAGCTGAATCCCAGAGCAGGAGATCCTCTGCCGCTGTAAATACGAGTCGGGCGAAGGCCTCGGCACCCCCGCGCCGGGAGCGGGTGTCCACATGTCGACCCTGCAGGGATCAACCGCTGACACTGTTGAACATTCGCCTTTGAGAGCTCGGTGGCATCAAATTGAATATCATGGGGCCATTAACATGCAAATGAGCTGCTTCCGCTCGTAATTGTTTTGACAAACAAGTGAGTGTTAATGGCCGCGCGTTTTTTTTACAAGACGCGCTCGCCTAATGATTGTAAATGGCCGCGCGCTCCCCCCTCCGAGCAGGCCTCGGCGTGGGCATCCTCTCTTTGAGAAACGCCGCGTTGCGATTGGCGGAGTGAAGGTGAGGATGTTAATAGACTAGGAAGCGTGTCAGAAGCAAAGGAACTCGGGGACGTGGTGTAAATCTCAAACGGCTCTCCTTCCTCCACTCTTGATCTTACCCTTTTTTTTTGCGGCGGCGGCGGCGCCCTCGTAAAAATATGTGGAGCAGCTAAACGGATGTGCCTTATTTTATGTGACGGGAGAAGAAGCCGAGGGCAGGTGACACGCAGCTGAAACAAAGGAGGCACCGACATCTCGTAGCATATAGAGTTACAGTGTTTTCATGCTGACGGCTCACACTCCGTCGGTAGGGAGGGGAATGAGGGGGCAGTTTCACCCTGGAAGGCCTCGTTCCCAAAAAGAGAGAAATGCCTCACCGTAGGGTCGGTGTGATCCCACAGCACGGTGTTGTATTTATTGGTAATAACCTTGCCCTCTCTAAGGGGTTCAGTGGAAACAAGCCAAGCCAAAAAAAAAAAGCAAGCTACACTATAAAAACGCTGCCAGAAGTCTTTACTGTGGGAAACAAGCACCCGGGCCACAGACTTGTTTTGTCAGTCCCTGTAAATGCACTTGTCCGCTCGTTGAGAACAAGATGAATGATGACTCACGACCATGTAACTTCTTTTCCACTCGTCAGTCGACCGTTGCCTGTGGTCTTTGCGCTACTTCACTCGCCAAACTATATTTTTAGTTGTCAGAAGGGGTTTAGTCATCGGTGTGCCGGGCTAGAGCGCCTGTTCATTCCCTATGGTCGCCTATTATCACTTAAAAAGAGAGTGTGCGCTCGAGCTCTGGAGTGAATCTGCTGCCAAGGACACATGGATGGCTTTGAGTCTCTGTGGTATTATCATTTAATAATAACAAGGATCCTGACCAGAGGGCTAATCTTGCCAAAAAAAAAGCGCATGTACACACAAACCTTTGTTCAAACCCAAAAGAAGTGTCGTTTCAATTCTCGTTAAGGTCCCGGCGTCGCCAAAAGACGCCACACACGTGCTGCCGAGTTGCAGGAAACGCGTGTGAAATGATGCACAAGAACTCGAGATATGAATATTCATCTGAACAAGTTTCATTGAGACTCATATTCAGCGATGAAACTGCTTTTGTGTTTTCTTTTTTCATTTCATTTTAACAAGTGAAAAAAAAAATCTGCCAGTATAATGACATATCACACTTGTTTTCTGCACAATTTTCTCAAATCAAGTGTCATTTTCTTGATCCCGTAGAGCTGATCTGTGTTATTCTGCCTTGCGTCAACCTATTTACACATATTTCTGTTTTTCTTTTTTACAGAAAAATTCTTGAAAGAAGCGGAAATGAGCTCATGTTCTCATCCTGCTGGCAGACGTTCTTCACTTGAAGAAGAACGAGAATTTGAAAACACTGAAGATGAGTGTAAATGACTTGTTAAGGTGGGGATACTTGGCCCAGTTATAAAACAACAGCATCTTGGGTTCAAATACACTCCTGATCAAAATCTTAAGACCAGTTGAGAAATTGCAAGAATTTACATTTTGCACTGTTGGATCTTAAAAAGGTTCTAAGTAGAGCTTCAAAATGCAAAAAGAAGAAATGGGAGTGAGACAAAACAACCATCAAACTGAAATAGTTCATCAGCTGATCAAAAGTTTAAGACCACTGCCTTTAAAAGCCCAAATGTTGGCAAAAATGTGGATTCAGTGTCATTTTCTGTCAGGTATCCACACTGTCATGACCTCCTGATGGCAAAGGCAAAAAAGCTTTCTTTTTAATCACCTCACAAATTCGTTTCGGCATGCTTGATGCTAGTGTTTCCAGGAGGCTAGTGGGAATGTATCACAGGAGTGTATTACACTTCGTATAAGCAGGACGCAGCTTCAGTGAACTGTTGCAACCAGCAGAAAGAGAGTATATATATGTAACATGGTGCAGTATGGAAAAAAATCAGAGCTCAATGCGTTAATTCTCTCTCTCTGTGGAAGCACCTGTCTCTGAAACACTTTGCATCCCTCATTTATTGAAGGTTTTCCTTGATTTTGGCTGCTACCTGTCGATAGCGCAGAGGAAAAAAAAAAAAAAGGGGATCCCAGGGAAGGGTTTTAAGGCTTTAAGACTCCCTCTGTGATTACGGATCAGTCGAGATGTGCCGTAAGCACATCAGGTGAAAGAAACTCCTTCCAGGGTGACATCATTATCCCCATTACTGCTGTGGAGGCAGACATTCATGTGTCCCCCTGTCTGCTCGCATTTACAGCAAAACCCTGTGTGTGTGTGTGTGCATGTGCGTGTGCATGTGTGTGTGTGTGTGTGTGTGTGTGTGTATGAGAGTGTAACGGTACACTTTGCCGAGCTTCATCACACTCCGCCTGACCCATTTCCCTCTTCTGGCTTAAACGTGAACATCGAGGTAGATTTGTGTACTTGGCTGATTTCCATGTGTTGATGTCAGGCTGCATCTGACTCCGCGGTGGCATCATCAAGATAAAGAGCAGCAATTGACCTGAACACAGCGCCGCTGACATGGACACAGGGCTTAAAAATGACGTGTGTGTGTGTGTGTGTGTGTGTGTGACAGCTGACAGCTCCACTGATATAATGCTGTCCGCAGGCGTTCTCCGGGGCACTGCTCTAACATCTCAAGCCAGAGGATGATGGCATGGTGAGTCACATGTACACACACACACATACATAGATACACCAACACACACACACTCACACACACACACACACATTCGTTCCAATCCTTTCATCCCAATAATACAATTCCAACTGTGTAACAAGTTTCAAATTTTATTTCAAAATGAAGAGAGGCAGGTCGTGAAGGATTCAGAGGGCAAACGTACATTTCGTACATGACGTATAAAGACATACAGCCCTGTCACACACACGCACACACACACGCACACATACACAGACACACACACACACTAAAAAAGGCAAAGCGTTGAGACGAGGGCGAGGCACACCCAGGGATTTCTGGCAGCCGATCCCTTACTTTGGCAGAGCCGCTGTCTATGGTAGGTGCTATATAGCGACAGATGATTAGATATCACAGACAGACACTTAAATGGACAGGAAAACTATTTGTTCCACAGTCTGTTATCTCGTCTGACAGGAGAGAAATGCAAGTCATACAGCAATCTGTCTATCGGGCTGACAGTTTATATATTGGTTGCTACCGGTGAATTGTAATCACACTTCCTTGTTGTGTGAGGATTTTGTGATCATTTTGTGTTGAGGTGCACAGAAAATTAAAAAGCTTATATATATATATATATATATATATATTAAAAAAAAAAAAAAAAAAAAAAATAGCAGGTGTCTCATGTAATTTCAGCACCGAGTGGTTAATTATAAAGTGAGTGTACCTTCCAGCATATTATCATCTCCTCTTTTATGTTACACTTTAAAGCATGGTTCATCATATGGCTTCAGGACGAGTGGTCTATGCATACGGTATATATTAAACCTTTGTCAAAATCTCTCAAAAGATTAAACAACCTGGCTAGTTTTTCTTTTTTTTCTTTTTCTTTTTTTTTTTTTCTTTAATGTGTTTGTGCCAAAAGGTCCATCTCATCCCAGACAGTATCTTTGGCTGCGAGCTGCTCGGTGTTTTCTGACAGACTCTAGACCAGGTTGTGTTTAGGATCCAGACAAACTGCAGGACGTGACTGAGCTTTTCTTCTCCCGGCGAGGGTCTTTTTTTTTTTTTTTTTTTTTTTTTTTTTTTGACGCACTAGACCACCTCCACGTAGTTGGCCGGGTACAGCC
Organism: Myripristis murdjan; assembly: GCF_902150065.1. Lineage (NCBI taxonomy): Eukaryota > Metazoa > Chordata > Actinopteri > Holocentriformes > Holocentridae > Myripristis > Myripristis murdjan. The sequence continues at coordinate 27,177,713 of NC_043987.1, read as the reverse complement.
CCTCCCTGCCCTCGTCCTTCATCCCCCGGCACCAGCCCTGATCGTCCTCATCCTCGATCTTCAGGAACTCCTCGCCTGTCCGGGCAAACAAAACACACCGACACTCAGCATGCGGTCGCAACGAGAACAGCTGAATAGATCAGTATTAGTCATTTTAAAATTTTACATATACACACACACACACACACACACACACACACACGCGCGCACATATATATATATATATTTTTTTTTAATATACACTACTCACAAAAAGTTAGGGATATTCGGCTTTCGGGTGAAATTTCAGGATGAACCTAAAATGCATTCTAACCTTTACAGGTGAACTTAATGTGACCTTCTGTAAACATTTGAATGCACATGTCCAACTGTTCAATGTTTCAGTACTTTTGGCACAAGTTGCTGTTCTCTAACAAGGAGCTTAACGGCAAAATTCACATCAGGTGTTTGATGCTCCAGCTCATCGAGGTCATATCATTAGGGAACGGCTGCTGGAGACTGGGGTACCTCAAATGGAGTGGCCTGCACTTTCTCCAGACCTGAATCCCATAGAAAACCTATGGGATCAGCTGAGTCACCGTGTAGAGGCTCGGAGCTCTGTACCCCAGAACCTCAATGTCCTGAGGGCCGCCCTTCAAGAAGAGTGGGATGCCATGCCTCAGCAGACAATAAGTCGCCTTGTGAACAGCATGAGACGTCGTTGTCAAGCTGTAATTGATGCTCAAGGGCACATGACAAGTTATTGACACTGACATTTTTTGTTGTGGTATATCCACCACTGTTGTTGGCTTTTGTTTCAAGAAATTGTTTGAGATGAGGAAATCACCAGTGTATGCTTCTACTTAAATGCCCTACTTTCATGATATAATATCACTGTAGCGTGAACTTTTTATATTTTCCATAAATTTCACCCAAAAGCCAAATATCCCTAACTTTGTATGTAATATATGTATATATTTTACATATATATATATATATATATATATTTATATATATATGTATATACCTACATACATTCATTCATTCATCTTCTAAACCGCTTATCCTCACTAGGGTCGCGGGGGGGTGCTGGAGCCTATCCCAGCGCACATAGGGCGAAGGCAGTGAAACACCCTGGACAGGTCGCCAGTCCATCACAGGGCAGACAGACAAACACTGACATTCACACACACAGTCACACCTAGGGGCAATTTAGCTTCTCCAATTCACCTGACCTGCATGTCTTTGGACGGTGGGAGGAAACCGGAGTGCCCGGAGGAAACCCACGCAGACACGGGGAGAACATGCAAACTCCACACAGAAAGGACCTTGGGTGGGAATCGAACCCAGGACCTTCTCACTGTGAGGCGACAGTGCTAACCACTGCACCACCGTGCCGCCCATACCTACATACATATATATATATATATATATATATATATATATATATATATATATATATATATATATTTTTTTTTTTTTAATTTTGTTTTGTTTTGTTTTGTTTTGTTTTGTTTGTTTTATTTTTATTACTTTTATAGTGCATGCAAGCATTTTCGTTCTTATATTCTTTGCATTGAGCGACTTTATTTATTTGGCTTTGCAATGTCTGAATAATCTGCTATAGCACAAGAATTTACCAATTTCTATCTATCTATCTATCTAAAAATATATATAGGGGAATAAAAGTGGGACTCACAGGAAATAATGATAGTAACAATGATGATATTAGTACTAGTACTAATAATAACAAGTACAAGTAGTACAATACTAGTAGCTGGTAGTAGGTAGTAATGATGATGAAAATAAAATTATATACAATTAAGGTTGACCAATATCAGTAACAATCAACAATAACAATAACAATAGCTTGAATAGTATTTACTTACATCTCTCTCTCTTTTTTTTTTTTTTTTTTTACTATTTTACTGTTTTATCATTTTGTCTTAAACCTTCATTTACTTTTTATCTACTGTTTGAGTTTTTATTTTTCATGCCTCACCCTTTTTATTACTATTTGATTTTGCTATTGTAGCACAGTGTGTGTGTGTGTGTGTGTGTGTGTGTGTGTGTGTGTGTGTGTGTGTGTGTGTGTGTGTGTTTACCTGCTTTAAAGGACAGCTCATCTGTCTCCTGGCCAACATAATCATAGAGAGCTCTTACTCTGACTCCACCAATCATCGCACTGGGATAGAGAGACAGAGAGAGAGAGAGAGAGAGAGAGAGAGAGAGACAGATGTATGATCAGTCACACGTCTCCAAACCAAAACGTAACACCAGGCGGCTGCGTCTCTCCTCACCTCCGCTCTATCGTTCCTTTCTGCTCCACGACTTTCTTCCCTTTTTTGGTTTTCTTCTCGGGCGTCCACTCCTGAAACGATGAAGAACAAACTCACTGAAACTCTCACCCAGAAACAGCCGTGAAGTGAACACCCAGACAGACACCCAGCAGAGAGCGAGGGAGGAACAGACACAGCTCTATAAACTCTGATATTTATTATTCATTTTCTGTTAACCGACCTCTGCTCGTCTGTTAATCTAAATTTACACGGCGCTGCTTTGAACACACAGGTGTCTTTGCTCTGGTAGATCATTCACCGCCGTGCTCTGCGCTCACACGGAAAGGTCACTCTATTATCTGGGATATCACCAGTTGTTCACCATCACTCAGCGTGGTTTATGATGCCGGGCGGTCCGTGTGTCAGACGCGGCCGCATCGATTCAGACGGCCGCGCAAAACTGGAGGTGAATCAGGACGCAAATCGATGCTGCACATCCGGATATGTTTATTTTTGGCATCAACTCACTGCTGTTATTGTCACATTCACATGGCATGCATTTGTCTCCTGTATCTCTATCTCTCTTGCTCTCTCTCTCTCAGTGTGTGTGTGTGTGTGTGTGTGTGTGTTTAGGGTCACATGAGGTCACACAACCCCTCCTCCCCTCGCTCAAAGAAAGAAGCGTTTATTCCATCTTCATTTCATCCTCAAAGATGTTTACATCACAACGCCACACATGCACACAACACCAGTGTATAACTTTTGGTTTAATAATTAGGAATATATAGGAAACTTTGCTGTTTTCCGTAAGGCTCAGACTGCAGGGGTTTCGCACCGTTTAACCCCGAATTCAACCCTCCTGACAGTCGGAGGAATCCTGATTTTCGGGGCAGATTAGCTGGTAATGTGAGGGATTTGCAGATCCAGTGTTACACCCCCTGACTCATCAGGCCCGTCCCAATCATTTTCACACATGCTTGATATTTAGGATTTAAAATCTGGGTGATTATGTCACTACTTTGAGAGCAGGACCACAACAGCCAGAGGAAAGGCTTGTCGATATGTGGCAGCTTTGAATGCACAGAGAGAGAGAGAGAGAGAGACAGAGAGAGAGAGTGTGAGCTGGTGAGGTGGTGTATTGCTCCCTCTGGTGCAACAACCTTAATAATATCCTGATTTTTTTTTTTTTTTTTTTTTCTGGGATTGTAATCTGATCTGGGCACAGCTGGCAATGCAGCAGTGAAACACACACACACACACACACACACACACACACACACACACAGGTAGCACCGCCGCTTATCTCCGGACGCACATCCAGAGACGTCATGGAGTGTCTGCGGGGGAGCGAGCGACGCCACCTGCAGCTCCCAGGCTCAGAAAAGGGGCATCGAAATGTTCCTGCACATCCACTTCCATCCCCTGCACGGCCACAGCGCGCTCAACGTGAAACACACCCTCAGAAATAAAGGTACAGCAGGAATCCCTCCTGTCCCACAACCTGTAATCTACACAAACGTCTGTCCTAGGCCTAATTATTAGACCTCAAGGTGATTATGTGTAACCATATGTGCTCCCAAGCAGTAAAAGGAACATGTATTTACCATGCACTCTAGATGTTATAAGGCACATTATCAGGAGACAGTGTTTATTTGGCCGGAATACAATGAATGAATGAATGAATGAATACATAAATAAACAAATAAATTAGGTAAAATATTAATTTAAGGTATATTTTAACTAGGCTATGGTTGACTAGCCTTAGTTTTTTAGATTTGTGGATATGAAAAATAGGTAACACAATGCTCTAGTAAATATTGTAGCTGTAATATAGAAACCAGACTGGCCTCTGTAAGGTACAAACCACAAAGGGACAAATGCTGAACCCCTAAATGTACAATTATGTGCTTTTTTTCTGAGAGTGTCATCATACCTCACTGCAAAAATGCATTATAAACAGTTTTCAGGTGTTGTTTACAGATTCTCATTTACAATATTTACAGGAATGCTTCTTGCAGCTAATAGTAGAGCTGTAACATTAATAGAACCAACATAAACCTACACTGTGGCATTGTATTGCATCCTATCACACCGCACGAAATCCCACTGATATTGAATCGCAATATTCCTGCCAAGCTGTTCACATGGCTAATGAAAATGAATATTCAGCTAATATTTCCTTTTACACGCAGCTGCACATACTCCGATTTGTACGATCGTGCGAACACAGCCTCCCTTTTTTGATTCATTAAACCACCTTACTGGAAAGGTCAGTGCTGTGATATTTGTGCATATCCAAACACCAGCTGATATCAGAGTCTTTCAGAAAGTTTAAAAGCAGGTGTGGGCTTTTTTTCCCCATTGTGAACGCATCTCTCTCCCTCAGCCTTGCAAACGGTTGGCTGCTCGGTGTGTTCACAGCACAGAGCTGACCCTAAAGAGGCCAGAGGCCGCGTGTCGTCCACATGCACACGACCAAAGAATTCTCCAAAAACACAAATAATAACAGCATATCTCACATGTCTTAACCTGGAAATGTGACATTTAGGAATTTAGGGACATTAGGGATATCCAAACAGAATATGCTGTTTACATGACCCACATCAAAGTCAGAATATTGTCATAATACTGGAAAATCAGTGCTGACGTGCTGATAGAGAGAGAGAGAGAGAGAGAGAGAGAGAGAGAGGGAGAGACCTGGAAGTGGGGCCAGTCGGTGGGCATGCCGGGCCCGTGGGTGTTCTTCCACCAGCGCAGGTCCTCCTGCTCGTTGATGGCCATCAGTGTGTTGTGCAGCTCGTTGTACACCGCCTTCACACTGACGGAGTGTGTGACGGAACGAGAGGAGAGAGCGACAAGAGATGCGTTTGTTAGTTACTCGTTTTCAACGTTAATGCTGTTACTTCACAGTTACATTTTCTGTTGCACATCTCTAATTTAAAAAAAAATAAAAAATCATCAGTGAGATCATCTTCTCATCTTTGAAATCAAAGTGCTCCCATTATTTTTCTGCCATTTCTTATCAGTGAGGAAAATGGTATTTTATGTCCAACTCCACCACAACCTGATGTTTAGGGCAGGATAAGAGCAAAAGTATAGCTTTTTTTTTTTTTTTTGGATTGATTGATTGATAACTATAATATTATTGTTGAAATTAAAATTTGCAAGAAAAGAACAAAACTACAGATTACTGCAACACCATCTTTTTTTCCCATTTATGGTGCATATTTTCTTCTTTTTTTTTTTTTTTTCTTTTAAGTGGTGGATTAATTCAGCATAATAGCACGCCATGAATGCCTGATAATTACAATCTAATTGTGATATACTAATATACAGTTTTGCAAAAAGAAAAACATTAGGGGCTAAATGCTTTCTGGGCCAACTGTGCCCATAATGATGTGATAATAAATCGATTAGATTTTCTGATGTTTCTCTGATGATTATATTGTAAATAAAAAAAGAAAAACAAACAAGCCATTATCTATGCCTCTAACAAGCTCATTATTATTGTTGTTTTTGAATGATTCCGATGTATTGTAAGTGAAGTTTTGTCAAAATAAATAAATAAATAAAGCGATCAAGAGAGCATATAATTGATCTCCTCTACCTCACCGGTCCCTGTGGCGCCTGCAGACTTAATAAAGTGATTAAGTTGCTGCATGGCCATTATATCCATTATTAGAGAGAAATGAGAGAGTCACTGAGGAACTAAAATGATCTCATATTTGGCTTTTAATTTTAATGCCTTTATAATTGAGGCTAAATCAACTCAAATTATTGATTTTGCCAAAGTTAGTTCAAACCAACCAGCTGAACTCAAGCCAAGGAAAGCAGGAGTAAAAAAAAAAAAAAAAAAAAAAACTAATTTCAAAGTTGCAGACATCGATCTGCATCAAGTCAGCAGCGAGAACAGTTTAGGTGTTGAAGTAATTCCATGAATTTATGAATTTTTTTCTCCTCAGTGTAAGTGGGAAACACATCAAACAGATTATTACCAGCATAAGGCACTCCAAATTAAAATTATCGCGACATATGGGGGCAATACTGGGTTTTCAGGGCTGGATATTAGCCAGGCAAAATCATTCAGGTTCAGTGTGATGAATACATGAATACATTTAACACAAGTACAGTATGTATTCATTATTATTATTGTCACTATTGTTATTCACTATCCTGGGTTTTGGTTTTCCACGTGTCTGAATATTGTCTCAATGGTTTTTCCATTCAGCTAAAAATGAAATTCAGCAAAAAAAAGTGAAGTGATTTTTGAAATAATTTTGCATGAATGTGTTTAAAGGATGTCAAATATCAGAAAAAAAAAATGTATCAGTTGTTAACAGTTTTAATCCAAGTATATATTGGTGTTGGTCTTCAAACTCTACTCCTAACAAACAGGCAGTCTCATACTGGCCTTTTTTCCTCCTGTTCACACACACACACACACACACACACAGCGCACCTCTCGTTGTTGGTGACGTCCAGGTGTCTGTGGATGGAGAGGAAGGCCTGTTTGAGGAAGCTGATCCTCTTGCGCTCCTCCTCCTGCGATTGGTCAAAGATGGACTCCATCTCCTCCATGTAGCGAGGAGCGTAGCGGCTCACCTCCTCCAGGACCTTCTCATAGCGGGCACGGACCTGGGCGGGAGCACACACACACACCCACATTATGGTCACACTTTCACACACTCGTACACGTTCATACACACAAGGTTATCATCACTTACTGGAACCAAAACAAAAATAAAACAAAGCTGAATGAACTAAAGCTGAATTGAAGCGGCATACTGCCTGGTTTCAAAAATAAGTAAAAAAAGAAAGGTAAAATAAAGATTCATTTCTTAGTGTCAAGACTCGTAATTTACTCCCGCAGCTAATTCAAATTGCCCTTATGTAAAGTCATGCAAAAAACAAACAAACAACAAAACGAATTATATATTTCCTAACTGCAAAGTCTTTTTCTTTAATTTTCTGCAATAAATTGGTGCTAAATGAAAGGACAACTACAAAAACAGACACTGGATTATGTGGAAAAAGTAAAACTAAAAGACTATAACACTGTGGAGTGAGAAAGCGGAATTGAAACTGAACTCGAAATAAAATTGTTAAACAATAATAACAATACATATGCATACATTTGCTCAATTATTTTTATTTTTACTAATTAAATATGCATTAGCCAGTATTTAAAACATAATAAGTTGTGATTAATGTCTTTTTTAAGGCAGTCCAGGTCATGAAAGCAGCATCATGGCAAATCTTAAACATTAAAGTTACAGACACACAACATTAGACAAAGTATAAACTGAAAACACGGTCAAAAAAAGGTATTAAGGTATAAAATCAAGGCAAAACAAGGCAACATGTCCTCTGGGACAATCAGTCAAAATACTATGACCTGACGTTATAGCGCCCTCTAGGTCCAATATGATGTAATGTTGAGAGATGAATCCCTAACCAGGTGTGATCAGATCTCATCACTGCTGGCTGAGATGCTGCACGTGGCAAACGGACTGATTATTATGGGATGGATCTGATGCACAGAGGAGAAGCCGATGGTCTGCTCACCTTCTCGGCCTCCTGCTGGGCCAGCTCCCTCTCCTCCTGGATCTTCCTCTGTTTCTCGATGGCGATGTCCGGGTTCCCCTGAGCGTGCGCCTCTCGCTCCCGGGCCAGCTGCTCCTTGCGGCTCACCTTGTGGTACGCCCTCCTGGCTTTGTCCAGCTGCAGATCAGCCAAAGCACACGGTCACCTCAGCCGTCCAGCACACACACACAGGAGACACTCTTCCTTTGCTTTCCGCAGGTGCACACCTGACGCTGGTGATGCACGGGCAAATGTTTCGGGCAAAATCTGCCATCAATTTTTGCTGCAAATGTTTTCTCTGTGAAAGCAATTTGAAGTTGGAGATGTAGCCAAGTTTGAGCTTTACTGGCAACGTTTCAACATCAGAGTCGGGAAAAATAGACCTGTCTCCCAGACTTTAATGTAGGAGCCAGTTTCTGATAATGTGTTGATGTGTTGATGTTGAATCCTACAGGGATAATTGTTCTTAAATAATGAAGGACAGGAAGGAAATAATAGCTCTCTTTTTATACATTTAATCTACCAAGCCAGCTGTTTGGAGCCAGAGGAAAAGATTATTCTTTATTATTCACTACATAATACACATATTATTAAAGTGCAGTGGATAAACGTTATAAAATGATTAAATAATTACAAAAAATGACACCAAATTGTCAGTGATGGCAGCAGCGTCTGTTATTTCCAGCTGTCAGATCTGTGAGTTAATATTGCCCGTTGCCCAGTCGCTCACACTGCTGGCAAATTTTGCCCTAAAAATTTGCCTGTGCACCATTAACTTTGCATTTATGAAAACTGTTATTTGGAACATGAACATAAGCGATGAAAGCAATGAGCCACTTGACTGTCCAGGTCAGAGAGGAGGGTTTGTCAGGCCTAAAATCATTTTAGCTGTAACCTGCAGGCGAGGCAGTTTGAATAAACACGACTGCTGGATGAGTCAAAGAAGCAGCTTTTCGGCAGTTTAGCGAGAGCGGACGTCTTTCAAACCTTTTTCAGACGTTTGGCCCAGGGCTTCTGAGCGCGTGCGAAACCAGTGTCGATGTCCTGGGACTCCTTGAAGCCTCCGAACAGCTTCTTGTGGAAGGAGTCCTTCTGCCAGGTCCTGACCTGGTCGCCGTCCTCCGACACCAGGGAGCGACAGATGGTGGCGTGCAGGGAGGCCAGCCGGTCAGCCGAGGACAGGAAACACTGCCAGGCCTTCAGGAGGGAGCCGTACAGAGGACCTGAGGGAGGACGGGCAGGTGCCATGCTCATTCTGCATATTATCATAGACCTCCACATTGATTATTGATTATTAGCACATTATAGGGAGAGATAAGAAACCCAAATTTATAACAGCACATAAATCAATTAAAAAATGGCATGTAGGTTGATATGTTCCTATAATCACTTATTTTATGTTGCATATATGTGATATTGATTTTATACTTTTATACTTTTGTATGATGTTTATTTTTCTTTTTTGATAAGTTTTTATGTTTTTTTTAATTGTATCATTTTTTATTTATTTTTTCATTTATTTTTTTCTTTGTCTCAGTTTGCTCCGTGTGCTGTAGTTTATTTTTCGCCCCATTCACAAGTTGGATTATGCCTACATGTTATCTTATCTTAGCTTATCTTAGCTTAGCTTACCTTGTCTTGCCTTGTCTTATCTTCCCTCATCTTATCTTATTTTGTCTTGTCTTGTCTTACCTTACCTTATCCTGTCTTATCTTATCTTCCCTTACCTTATCTTCCCTCTTGTTATCTTATCTTATTTTATGTTTCCTTATCTTCCCTTTCCTTATCTCATCTTATCTTATCTTGTCCTAGCTTATCTTCCCTTCCATTATCTTATCTTATCTTATCTTATCTTATCTTGTCTTGTCTTGTCTTGCCTTATTTTCCCTTCTCTTATCTCATCTTATCTTGTCTTGTCTTGTTCTATCTTATTTTCCCTTCCCTTCCCTTCCCTTATCTCATCTTATCTTATCTTGTCTTATCTTGTCTTGTCTTGTCCTAACTTATCTTCCCTCATCTTATCTTATCTTATCTTATCTCTCTGTTGTGTGGCAGATGGATGGGTGGTGCAGTGGGTGTGACCCACTTGGCTGCAGTACTCACTGGAGTCCACCAGAGGCTTCCACTTGTTGCTCCACTCGCTGAGCTGCTGGGCGTACTGCCGCTCCACGCGAGCCCTCTCTTGGAAACAGGCCACGATGTCGTTACAGGCCTGGAAGGCATCTTCTGTCCGCTTCACCGTGCGCTGATAGTTCCCAGGCTGCCGGGACACACAGAGAGAGAGAGACAGATCCACTGAGCATGTGAGATAAACAGGGGTGAAGAACAGGCAGGGCTTTTCAAGGCTGATAACAACACTAATATTTTTAGATTGAGCTCGCTGATAATGCTGATAATGTGTCCCATAGTTCAAAACCTTTCAACTTATACTGATTTTTTTTTTTTTTTTTTTTTGTATTTAAGCCATTGTTTTTTCAGTGTTGCCTCTGTGTTTGTTCCTGGCAGCCTGGAAAAGCCTCTGAGGCATTTAACCCATAAACTAAATTAGACATATTATCCATGAACCATCGATCCACTAAAGTAGCTACTGTACGTCACTTCATATTAAATCAAATCCATTTCAGAGTACAAATGTTGCTGGCTCTTCAGGCAGTCAGCAGAGAATCAAAGAGCGATGTGCCTTTTCTTTGTTTGTCACCTTTATTTAGTCACTTCTCATTTTTCCAGGTAAAAGAATCCAGTTTGAACTCTGTGCTCTCAGCCTTGGAAAAGATCACATGTAACACTGATGTCTTTTCCAAAAAAATAACTCAGGAACCCTGAGCACATTTCCTGCTGGTCCCTTTGGTGGTTTCGTCATGACAAATGCACGCTGTGTGGCCGAGCTCTGTTCAGGCCCGCAGAAATTTATTTAAAATTTTATTCTATTTTATTTGAAATTTTTCCCAAAGATCCCAAAGACGCCAAACGTGTCCTGCTGAATTTCAGGGAAATGTGTATAAAATGATACACAAAACATCTGGATATTTTTTGTTTGATGTCAAGGTGCAGCCAGAAAACAGTGGCATCTTGGCTTTGAATATTTCATCAGTATGAGTGTGATGGAGCTTCAATCAAGTGATGCAGTCGACAGATACAGAGGACGTTTGTGACATTGACATACAATTTGTGTATTTATTTATTTATTAATTTATTTATTTTAAATTTTGAAACTACTTACACTCTGAAACCTTGAGCCAGCAGGGACGGGCTTTTTCAATCTAACCCTCTGGAACCAAAATGAAATACCCTTTATTTCTCTCAATAATGTTTTATTTTATTTATTTATTTTTTTTTTAACTCTGGCTTAGGAAGAGATTTTTTCCAGAAAGCAGTCTGTCAATTTTTTGAAAAATACTTTTAAATTTTTATTTCAAATATTATTTGAATTTTATTATTGATATAATTTATTAAAAAATTTATATATCTTTTATCATTTCATTTTTACTTTCTTTGACATTTATTTTACTTATGGTAGACCTTACATTACCTTATTTATTACTTTATTTATTTAGTTAGTTAGTTAAACTTTTTCTTTAGTTTTATGTCATTATTATTGTTCAGACAGAGGTCAGCTGCATCTTCATAGGCCAATGTAATGATTTTTATTTTTTATATATATATTTTTAAGAGAAATAAAGGGAATGTTGTCCAGAGGGTTAAATGAAACACAGCGAAAACAAACAAACAAACAAACAAAACCCTGTCCCTGGGCCTCTGGGTTTCATAGGGTTAAGAAAAAAATTAAGGGAGAATCAGAGTGCAAGGGGTTAAATCACCTTCTTACTTTAAGTAGATTTTGACACCAGTATTTTACCCAGTACACCAGTACATGAGTAAAATGCCAGCAGGCCAACAGTACATCTGTGTAAATACGATGTTTTAGTCCTTTTTCCACTGTGTCATGACTGTCATGCTAAAACGAATGAATACGGCTCATAATACATAATCAAACAAAACACACAGACACACACACACACACACACACACACACACACATATAGAGCACAGCCACACACACATGCTGCGACTGCTACTGAAGCACACAACCAGCATTTGCTCTGGTCAGCTGCGAGTGGCCTGTTGTGTAACATCGTCCCCTGCAGCTAAAACACCCGCGTCACCACTGTTATCGCCCCAGGTCGGCCCCCACGTGTCCGAGGTGCCACTTTAATGGCATTAAGCGTCCCTGCGGTGAGCCGTAATGGCGGCAGCTCGGGGTGTGGTCGGCGGACACGAGGCCAAGGCCGGGCCATAAAAAGCCAGACGGAGAGGGGAGGGCAAGAGGGCAGCAGAGGCGAAGCGCTGAGTGTAATAACATATCTGGAGCAAGTGTTTTGTTTGTGGATGTGGAATCTGGAAATCTCCCCGCAATTTTCCTGGCAGTCGCCACCAGCTCCGACTCACCACACACTCCTACTTTCTTTTTCGCTTTCTCTCTCTCTCTCTCTCTCTCTCTCTCTCTGTGCCTCTGTCTGTAGTCACACACAGAAGGACTGGCACTTTTAACACGCTGCAAACCAGTGTGGGTGTTTATGTGTGATGTGCATGTGTGTGTGTGTCTCAGTTGAGAGTTTAATGTAACCAAGTCATATTTTGTCTTTCGGTGCATCTTTGAAGCACTTAGCTCTAATGCATTTCCCATTGTAAGGAGTTTTTTTTTTTTTTTTTTTGTCCTTTTACTTTCACAGTTGAAAGGGAATGTTCTTCTTTTTCATTCCGTGGCTTTTATTTCACATCGTCACCACATTCTTCTAAGTCTCTTTAAGTTACCCTACACATAAAAGTTTGCGTTAAAGTATACAACCATGTTATGTATTTTTACAGTGTCAGTTGTTAGAAAAGGCTGTCACAGCAAATCAGAGCTCTCTCACTAACTCAAATATTGGAGGCGTTCTTTCCAAGGGCTTTTTATCAGGAAGGATTAAAATAATTTACACCAGTCGGCCAGCTATCTTTCTCCCTCTCTCTCTCCCTCCCTCTCTGTCTTTTCTCTTTCTCTCTCTCTCTGTTGTGGTTTTCACACTGACTCTCTTCCCTCGTCGGAGAGTTAAACAGAAACAGCTGAGGAATCCAGCCCGAGGCCAACAGAAACGCTGCACAGACCCAGTTGGCCAATCTCAGAGGCAGATGTAAATCCACTACAAGAGAAACTCTCCCAGCAGCCAATCACAAACTTCAAAGAAAATGGCTATGACCCTCAGCAAAAAAAAAAAATCACCATATTAATTGACCATATCCAGACTATGAGTGAAGATTGTTGTATAGGGCGATACACAGAGGAAGTCCTGGGAGCCACATGTAGCCCCCCGCCCCCGTCCCACCCTGCCCCCACCCCCAAAATGACTGGGCCTTTGTTTTTGCCGCTGTCCCTGCTTTGGGAAACAGTTTCTGCGTGTAATCTGTTCGCCTCGGTTGTGCAGCACTTTGTGAACTCTGCTTTACAAATGCGATACACAGTTATTGTGATTATGACTGTCATTAGCTTGTGATGACAGACCGATAGCAGCTGTGCTTCTAAAACCCATGGCAACCGAGTAATATGTATGTGTTTGTACATATTAACACTTTATTATGCATTAGTAGTATCATCATTAATAATAGTAGTAGTGGTGGGAGCATCAGTAATAGTATCAGGAGTACTGTTAGCAGCAGTAGTAGTTTCAGTAAAGTCAGTAGTAGTAATGTTAGTACTAGTAGCAGTAGCAGTGGTAGTAGTAGTATCAATGCTAATACTAGTGGTAACAATAGGAGTGATAATATCAGCAGTAAGTGTAACAGTACTATCAGGAGTAGTGGTGGTATCAATACTAAGCATTAATACGACTCGTGCTAGCAGTAATGCTGCAGCTCACCACTGCTTTTGATATGAATCTTTAGGATGATCCTCTCTATACCGGAGGAGAAATAATACATGTGATGCTCTTTATCGCCACGGCGTTGTTCGGTAAACTACCTGCTTATATCACAAGCCTTTGATCCTTTCACACAAGCGACGACAGCACAAGATCCACTGAGTGGATTCTGCTAAATGTTCCCAGGGAGCTTCATCTTTTACGCAGCTTGGGCATGGAGCGAGCCGCAGAGTATCAGCGCCTTACAAGTACTTCCTTCTTTGAATATTTTCTGAAGGTCTTTCACAAACGGCTGTGAGGGAAACATGTCGTTGTTTTACATAATTTCCTTGACTTGAGGTGAGCTGTGTTTTTGGATATGGCTGCTACAGCCTGCATGCCTTTGCTGTTTCCCTTGTGCTGCTTTTATGCACTGTTTTGTCTTCTATCATATGAAAGTATTATTTATTTATTTATTTATGCTGACTCCCTGAAAGAAGAGATCTTGTATCTCAGAGGGATCTTACTGGAATCTTACAAAATAAAGCATAAATAAAACATACATTAAAAGTATCAGTGCTAGTATCAGGAGAACTATGAGTAGCAGTGGTAGTTTATACCAGTTATAGTTTTAATAGTAGTCACAGCAGTGGTAGTATTAGCATTAATACTAGTAGCAGTAGAAGTAGTAGTAGTTGTACCAATACTATTGCTACTATTATTAGTAGCAGTAGTATTGGTAGCAGTTGTAGTAGTAGTAGTATTGGGAGTAGTAGTAGTATCAATAATAAGGATTAATACTACAATAGTAGCAGTAGCAGCAGTAGTAGTAGTGGTAGTAGTAGTAGTAGCAGTAAAAGTATGTCGAGTACTATTAGTATCAGTAGCAGTAGTAACATCAGTAGTAGTTGAACTGGTAAAAGTTGTAATAGTAGTAGTAGTAGTAATAGTTCTAGTAGTGGTTGTAGAAGCAGTGTCAGTAGTAGTAGTATCAATACTAGTGCCACTACTACTACTTGTATATAGTTCTAGTAGCAGTATATAGTAGTACTAGTGTAATATATAGTAGTAGTGTTAATATGAGTACTAGGAGTGGCAGTATCAGGAGTAATTGTAGTACTGCTACTAGTAGTAGTAGTACATAATAATAATATCAGTATTAGTTGTAGTGGTAATAATAATATCAGTAGTGGTAGTATCAGTAGAGTAGTAGTCAGTAAACTTTACTTATTTAGCATCATTTTCTTCAATCCCAAAGTGCCTCAGATGTAAAAGCAAAAAGAAAGTGCATCTTTATAAAATCTAATTTCCCGGTCTCACAGGGAGTCTGAAGGCTCCGTCGCTTTTCATTTTAAAGCTGGAACCGGCCAGGAGAACTGCTCAGAGGACCTGAGTGAAGCCACAACAAGTGATGCTGGCGCCTGACGGTGCAGCGGAGGTGATCCGGTCAGATCGGTGTGAGATCAGACACGGGACCGAGCGTCGGCCTGCGTGCTTCCTGTGTCGGAGTGACTCGTGCACGCCGGTGTAATTGAAAGCACCTTGAGGTGGTGACGAGTCTGCAAACACGAAGCAGACGAGCCCGAGTGTGCAGGATAATGACAGACAGGCCGTGAGGCGGGCAGCAGGGTGACACAGACAGGAACTGGCCTGGAAACACATCCAACACAACAGGAGCCTGCCAAAATTACAGGGGGGAGAGAGATGAAACTGGGGCAGGCACTATCAGGCCAGCTGGAGACAAAGCCAGCATTAAAGTGGTAGTTCACTCAAATTAGACAGTCGAGCGTACCGAATGTCAGAAGTGTGTACAGCTCCCCGTTGAGTCTGACACAGGATACTGTTTTGTTTTATCAACATTTAAACACGTTTGCGTCCCGTAAACCCACTTGTTTCACATTAGACTCGCCTCTTTTGAAGTGCGAACACAGAACTTTCTAATTTGTCCTCTCTTTCATGTGGTTTTCGAGTGTATTTCGATTTTACACTTTGCTCTATCATTTACGTGATTTCGAGTCGCGATGCGGCTTTCATGGCCAAGTGTTTCTAGGAAAAGAAAATTGGGACTAACTTGACTAAATGAACTTTATGCTATAAACACAATAGTTAGATGCCGATTGAGACACGTGGCTCACCAAAAGCCAAAACTGACTCTCTCAAAAGGGCAAACTATTTTGTTAAATTTCTCTTTTTTTTTCATGTTTGTTAAGTTGTCCTCCTGCAGTATCATTTGAATACACCAAATACAAGCCTTGTGTCCATCAAGCTCAATGATAGATAGATAGTTGATGAATGATAGATACATAAATAGGTAGAAAGTGAGCATGTATAGTTACTTTTTGAAGTGAAATGCATTACATAAAACTTTGAAGCGCACCAATTTCCAGGATTTTTAACCCACTCTTTTGATTTCAATAGATATTCTTCTTTCCTTGTAGGCTAATTGATTATCACCTGAATTAGTAGAACTGGAATTCAATTGCCTGGATGCTGTGATCTTGGTTTTATCTTGCTCTCATCCCCTTTTGTTCTCAACTTTTTTTTTTTTTTTTCCTTTTGAAGTTTTATCTTCACCACCATCTTTGTTCAGGAGCTGACAGTAAATCATTATTTCTGTTCACAAAGGCAGAAACATGCTGAAACCTTCCCCCCCTCTCTCAACTCCGCATGACATCAGGCAGCTCCAACAAAGCTGTGACGTGGAGGTGGAGGCCAGTGAATATGAGAAAACCCTGTCCCAGATACCCAGAGACGTGACCCCGGAGGTCCACAGTCTCCAAGACAGACAATCGGATACCTAATGAAGTGAACGCTGTAAAAAAAATGTTTTCTGTGTGGCTCAATCTATAACTCTGCCGAGGCTGAATGAAACCCCTTAGGAAAAGTGCTGCAGAGCTACAAAGTGCATAGTGCATTTTCCATTGCACTATGTCACTATGCATGTCCTTTTGAGCATTTCCAGCAACCTCAGTGGAATCATCACCACAAACAGATAACGAGTGCATTTAAATAATTCAAGCTCATTCAAAAAAAAAAAGCCAAAGGTGCAAGACTGGACCTAAACGTTTTAGGCAATAAGTCTAAAACAGTTCCCACAGAGCCTCGCCTCGAGAAACAGCCAATCACCAGCGCAGGCAAACTCTGTCACCCACGCCGCTGAAGAAGATGAGCTACGCAGCTTTGAGTCGACTTCACACAGACACGCTCGGATCATTTCGGCAACCACTGCATGGCGCAATGCTTTGTTCCCAATCTGGAAAACAACATAATACAATACTGAAGATGATTTCACAACTCGCTGGCGTCTTCACAACAGCTATGGCCCATGAGGCTGGTGGGTGCCGCAGTATTTAGTGCCGTTTGACACATCAAACCGGCAGAAAAATGTGACTTTTCGGAAACAAAGAGGAAAATATTGAGAACCGAGTAACAACATAATGTCAGAGACTCTGTGTTGAGCGCTATTGTGATTATCATTAAGAGTACAATCCCAAATGGCCAAAAACACTCTATAGGAAGTTACCACACAGGAAACAAAAAATAAATAAATATACAAATAAATAGATAATAATAATTTGAAAAAGAAAGTCCTGTGGCTGTGTGTGTGCACTGGTAAAAAAGCAACATAAGGAAACCGGACCCAAAAAGAAGAAGCTATAAAACAGCTATTAAACAACGAGCTGCAATTTTTAAACGTGATGTAGTTCTTTAATTGAAGATACTGCAAAGTTCAAATCCTCTTGCTGAAGAGACAAATGGCAAAGGAAGGCCCTTACAGCTATAACAGTGTCTCAGTCACACACAGGCTCATGAGTTCACGTGAATTGGGTTGTAATTCACATTTAAATATGACAGTGTGACCTTATTTTCACTGATGTACAGCCTAAACAACGATAGTGGTTATCGAGACCAAGGGAAAAGCAAAGCAAGACAAACGGGCACACAGAGAAAGACTGCTGAACACACACACACACACACACACACACACAAAACATACAATCTTACCATCCAGAAGCTACGATGGTTGGCGTCCTCAGAGCCATTTTCCGTTGACATCCTCGTCTCTGAGAGAGAAAAGGGACACGTGATTAGACTCAGACTCTTCCCTAAAAACTGTGCAGTGACCTCGGTAACATTTATCCTCCGCTGTTTTCTGTTTCCCGGGTTCCCAACGTGAATCCTTGAGGAGGTTCAAGGGAGTCCAAAATGAGGGCTGCTTTCGTTTCAGCTCTTTTTAATTCCCTAGAGACTGTCCCGAGTAGAGAATGTGTAAGATCGAGCACCAGAGGATTCTGGCGACTTTTACAGCTCTCTCAACATTGCACTGTGTTGAGAAAATAAAGTAAAAAAAAAAAAAAGAAAAAGAAAAGAAAAGAAATAGAAAGAAATAGAAATGTCTATTCCTGTCCCTAAAAGTACAATCCACTCAAATGTACTCACTTTTTGTGAATCTTTTTCAGAGCCAAAAAGGTGCATGTGTGTCCAAAAGCAGTAAAATATACAGATATATGCACTATTTACTCTAAATGTTCAGGTATGTATACAAGGATACAAGGATACAAGGATACAAGGAAGTTTATTGGTCATTATACAACAGGTTGTATAATGAAATTAAAATGTGGTTCCCTCTTGATTGATTAATTGATTGTATACATAAATACTCACTAAATAAATGCCTAATTTAGGTAAAACATTAATTTAAAGTAGATTTTAACTTGGTTAAGTAGCCTTTTGTAGATTTGTGAATATGAAAAATAGGTAATTCAATTATCCAGTCAATGTTGTAGCTAATAGGAGCAGGACTGGTCTCTATAAGGTGCAGCCACTGGGGCACAAAAGCTGTGCTGCCCCAGTGACGAGCTGCTGTACCCCTACAGGTGCAATTATGTGCTCTATTTGCTGAGTGTGGGTTTTACTCTCACCCCTGTTATCTCCCTACAGACAGTGGAGTCAATAATAAACACATCAACAACATAAACCTTCCTGTACGGGAATCACCGAGGGAAAAGAAATCATATCAAAACGGGGGTCTGTGGCTCCTGTTGTATGTCTGTTTCAGGGTTTGTGACTTAAAAAATGTTTGCGACCCGCTCGTCTAATTGATTTGTGATCGATTTGTGCCATGTCGTTAGGGAATGCAGCGGGCAGCCAGCAGCTGTGCAGCACGTCAGGGAGGACGTTATATAATCCCTGCTGTTGTTTCACGTTGCGTCTTCTGTAAACTCGTTACCAAATTGGATTTCATGTTGGAAGGCCGGCTCGGTAAAGTAAATGTGGACAGTAAAACAAGGCCGGCTCTCAGAGGCGATGAGCCCCCCGCCACCCCCCCCTTCCTTCTCGGCGTTTCCCAGCTCTGAAACTTGAGCTGGCCTAAAATAAACAGGGGGTAAAGGTCACCCACATCCTATCGCTCTCACTGTCTTTTCCTCCGCGCCAGTGGATTTGTCTTCCTTCTTTTTTCCTTGTTTAAAAAAAAAAAAAGTCGGGCAAGAAAGGGAACACGTACATGTGCACGTCCACATGCTCTTAAATCAGCAGCAGAGAGGAGCTCACATGCAGCGAGCCCTCACACCCAACATACAAACATGATCCACCTCTGGAGACGAGACGGGCCTCTAGACGAAACCACGCTGCAGATTTTATCACAGCAAGAGACGTTTTCTTAAAGGATAAGGTCAATGTTCCAGCCCGAGGCCCATGCGCGCGGGAACTACTTTTTGCCAGGGGGTGCTGCGTATGGGGTGGGTGGGTGGGGAGGGGGGTGCACCTGCGCGCGCACACACACACAGGCTCCCTTTCTGAAACGTTAACGTTAGCTCCAGCTGTAGTGTCCCCCGAAAAATGGTCAAAAAGAGGCGCTTCGTAACACAGAGAAGGCGACTTTATGAAGGAGAAAGTGAACGTTATGTCAAAAAAACATACTCATACGTATCTTTGCGCATTTTTAAGTGGTTATACGGAAATGCGGGACCTTTTCTAGTGGGTATACGCCGTATACCTGCGTATCACGTAGACTACACCACTGATTTGGAGGCTAAACTTTCAGTGACAGACAACCAGCTGTGCGAGCGCAGCGCAAACAAGTGAGAGAGAGTTGCAGCAGTATCCCGCTGTGCTGGCAGACTCAGCAGCAGGGACGGTTTCTGCTATGGGCAGTGCAACTGCCCAAGGCGCAATCTACTTGGGGGCGCACGAGAAAAAAAAATCACTAGTTTTCTAGACTACCGTATTGACCCGCACATGCCGCGGCACCATCAGTCGGCATCAGGCGAGCCCGCCGCGGCATCATCCGGCACCGCGCCCACCCGGTCAGGTCTGCCGGATCTGACAGGTGAGCTGCCTCATGCTGGCCGGTGCCGCGGCCGGTTCGCCTGATACCGACTGATGGTGCCGCCTGATGTGTCTCGGTGTGATTGCCCCTCTGCACGCGTTTTACATGTTTTTCGTTTTCCTTGCATTAGGTGCAGTAGATTAATACACGTTTTACTTTCTCCCCCTGTCCACACCTTAAGTGACTGCCACAATCAAGTCATTTTCAAAAGAAAATGACTTTGAAATGTGGTAAAATTAATTTGACATTTATTCCACCCCTCCTCAGCAGGGGGTGCTGCAGCACCCTCAGCACCACCCTTCCCGCGCCCTTGCCGAGGCCGTATTAAAACGTTGATACCCATCATTTACTTAACTGTGACAGTACAACCTCGCTGCTAGCTTTAGTGCCTTCGACATAAACCTCCATTTCCAACCTCAAAAACCATTAAAAAACGTCCTTTTTAGAAACAGGAAACTGCACGGCACAGTCACACGTGTCTTGAAACTGTCCACCCAAGGAAACACTGCCAACAGTGCTTTCTAACAAGTTTTATTTATGTTATTTGATGATATTTTTGACCGAATATCTCGATATTTCGCACCGTAGGTTCCATGGACAGACTTCAGAAGCTTTTCTCCCCCTTTAAGGTTTTCGATTTTTGCAGAAAATAAGGTTGTCAGCCGACGCAAGTTTGATGGTTTGTAAAATAAATATATCTGTCAACATCACAGGTGCTGCTATGATAAATTGGATGCCATGGTGTCGACCTGTTTCTGGTATTTTGTGGGTCTGTTGGTGACAGAAGCCGCATTAAAGTGAAACTCCACTCAGAGCTAACGTTATCGTAGCCTCCAACTGTAACGGTAACACTTGGTTTGTTCACAAATCAAAACAAGAGCTTGTTCGTGGAAATTATTATGTTGTTGAAGAAAACATGCAGGTATCACAAGCCTTTCTTCGTAACAGACCTAAGTTTCTTAAAGGAATACTCAAACATTTTGGGTAAAATACCCCGTTTGTTCGAGACCATTTTCACCTCTAGCTTAGCTTAGCTTAGCATAAAGACTTGAAGTCAATGGGAGTCATTAGCCTAGCTCTGTCAAAGTGAATAAATAAACCTTGCGGCAACTCTGACAGCAATGCATCATGTGTATTTAAATATAAATACCTATCATGTGTATTTGTATGTAAATGTAAATAAAACAGCTTCAGAGTTGCTGTAAGGTTTAGCCAGGCTAACGACTCCCATAGACTTCAAGTCTTTATGCTAAGCTAGCCCAAAATGCTACCCATGGGAGACAAACCACTGGATATACAGAGGTGAAAATGACATCAAACATCTTGTCTCAGTCTGGGTAAGTCGGAAAAAAGGGGTATTCTGCACAAAACGTCGGAGTGTTTGTTTAAAATTTTCAACGTGGAAAAATTACATTGGAAATCTGCTGATGGTTGACGTTAATTTCAAAAACACGGCCTTGGTTGAAAAATGCAAACCCTGTCCTTTAATCATTAATCATTCATGAGTTTTTAATGTTATGTTGCACTGATGTGGTGTTATTTACTTACAAACAATCTTTGAATTGTTAAAAAAAGACAGAAAGTATATTTAACAGTGTGTTTTTTTTTTTTCCGTGTGCTGTGTCAGATGCTCAGGATCTCGGCGGCCGGCTCTGTCAGGCGCACAATCAGATTCAGTGATTTCCCTCCTCGTCCTGATGTTCACGGGGCGTCACATGCTCCTCCGAGGGCAAAATGTGACGCTTGGCCCTGCACGAATCTCCCACAGTCCCATCTCTGCTGTGTCCTGCAGAGACGGGACGGTAAAATTACACAACCCCAAGATCTCCAGGGGGTCGGGGGGATAATGAATCGCTTCCTTTTTAACCTTTGACCTCGGCTTCCTGTCCCCTTCTGGCTGCCTGTCCCCAGCGATGAGGGAGCACTGCGATCCCTCCCAAATATCAAATAATAATCTGAGGCATCACTGTAAGTTTCACCGGGTTTAAACCCCAACTTATTGACTCTCAGCGAGCGAGCAGCACTGCAAAACAACCTATTTATATCGACGCAGCGGCAACCGTACACCAGGATTTATCCTATAAATACAGCACAAAGTCCACTGTATATCTTCCAATCTACTTGCTCGGATTTGATTTCATTAGAGGCCTCCCTAAATGTGATTTCATGCTCTTTATAATCAGCTTAAGTCAAGTTAGATCAGTCCTCTGGTGGCTCAGGAGTTTTTGCACCCACCCAGACTTCAGTGCATGAGGCGACATCAGTGTGAGGCTCCCAAAAAACGAACCAAAAGTGAAGCTGAAGCTCGTTTTTTTTGGTTTTTTTTTTACTTCCCCGCCCGCTCTTACTCGGATCAAACACTGAAACATTCAGAGTTAAACTGGTTTCTCCCTGTATTTCCTACTTAATCGCTTTCAATGAGCAACCAATGCTGAAAGCAACCAGTAAAATATCAATTGTGATCTTTGAAGACAGAGGATTCACTGTGAAACTCACCAGCTACCGGCACAGACCTGATTCCACCTTATATCTTTCAAATTTCATAATCTTTGAGCAGATCGGACAAAAGGTGTGTATTCCCCAAATTATTAAATAAAAATAAATAAATAAATAAATAAATAAATAAAGATATCCTCTGGTGGATCCTGTGAGAAAACTGAGTTAAACTGAAGTTCATTCAAGTTATAACCAACTCTTTCACCTCTATAGCCTGCACCCAGTCTGGCTGACACACACACACACACACACACACACTCCTCCCCCCTGTCCCCGTTTCATCTGTCACACATAACTCAACACACACACACACACACACACCATAGGGGAAATATATGGTAACAAATGAAGACATGGAGCAGGAATGGTTGCAGCGTCTTACCTCTCGCTCGCCGCTGCTTCGACCCCCGTTTCTCCTCCAGCCACACACTTTTGTTTTTTTTTTTCTGTTTTTTTTTTTTTACTTATTTTTTTTCTTCCCCTCTTTCCCAGTCCTTGTGCTGCTGACTCTCTGCTTCTCCTTTTTTTCCTCCCTTCACGCCGCTCCAAGTCCTCCCTCTCCCACTTTGATTTTCCACTCGTCCTCTGCAGCCCCGGTGCCGCTCCTGCTCTTCCCCTTTCTTTGGCCCACTGTTTGTGTCAGATGAGTTGGCTTTTCTCTCCCTCCCTCCCTCTCTCTCTCTCTCTCCCTCTCCCTCTCTCTCTCCGTCCCTCACACCCTCTCTCTCTCTCTCTCTCTCTTTAAAACAGCTGCAGGAAACTTATCCTCGCTTTGTACTTCATCACCAGCCAGTAACGAGCTCTCTCTCTCTCTTTCTCTCTCTCTCTTTCTTTCTCTTTCTCTCTCTCTCCCTCTTTCTTTCTCGCTCTACCTCTCCCAGTGCCGTGTTAATGAAGTGTTGTGGTTTCTAGTGTGTGTCCGCCTGTCTGACTCACCCACGCTTTTCTCTCTCAGTGATTGCATGAGTGTGTGTGTGTGTGTGTGTTTGTGTTAAAAGGCCCTATTTAACAATGGGGGGGTTTTGCCATTTACAAAGAAGCACCAAACTGAAGAATACAGAGCAGATAAGGGAAACTCCGGCTTTACACCCCGACCCCCCTGCTCCTCCAGCTCAACGCTCCCCTAGGGAAGTCTGGAAGATCCACCACAGCTGGGGGATACATCCGCTGCAGTGTGTGTGTGTGTGTGTGTGTGTGTGTGCAGCACTGAGATTCTTTGAAGTCAGGGGGCCTCTGCACAAAACATGAACACGCTGTCGGTGACATAATGCCCGGTGCTATGCTATACTTGTGCGCTGTGCCTTGCCAGGACATGCCATGTAGATATGTAGACAGCTGCTCACTTACACCCAACCCTGCTGCTGCTGCTGCTGCACCCAAACCGCCTGCATGAGGACATACCATAATAACCCTATGATTAATTCAACCAGGAAAGGATTCAGGTGTCAGGGTTAAAACAAAACAAAAAAAAAACCCAAGAGGAAATATTTAGGAGAGAAAAATGCCAATAAAGTCCAATCAGGTCGCTATGAACTCAATATCAAGTGAGTTTTTTATGAATAAACTCACCCACACATACACACAAAGAGCCTTCTGGAATGATACAGGAATATGATAGGGATTTTTGCTTTACCGAGAATAGACTAAAGATGCCACACACACACACACACACACACACACAAGCAGCATTCTTCTACTGGGCGAAGTGCTCCACAGGAAGAGCTGGTTGTTTTATTCAAATAAAATTACAGTTACTCCAGCTGACATTTAGTGATCATGGAGGAAAATGCACTTTTCAAAATGATAGATAGATAGATAGATAGATAGATATACTTTATTGATCCCAACCAGGGAAATTCTGGTGTTCCAGCAGCAACAGTAGAAACATACAATAAAGTTAACTAAAAAAAAAAGAATAAAGGCTAAAAATATACAATAGAGACTATAAAGACTAAAGACTCAAAAAATACAATAAGGGCTAACCTAAGGAAAGGAGATACGAGATGTGAAAATATACATATGGAATGAGCATGACAATATACAGATGGCGCTGAAGTATATGCATGATTGTATAGATTGTATAGATAAGGAGAGTTAGTATGAAACCAGGAGACTAAGAACCAAGTGGCAGAACCTGTAACGCCCGGGACTGGGACAAGGAACTAACCGCCTTGATTCAGCCTCTTAAGGAATCCACTTCCCCTCCAGTCTGAAAAACAGTGTGAGTGTATATTAACTTAGGCTGTAATATACAGATAATAAATAATAAATAAACAGTTAAGGTGCTGAGTGATGGATAATAAATAAACAGTTAAGGTGCTGAGTGATGGATAATAAATACACAGTTAAGGTGCTGGGTGATGTACAATAAGTACAAAAACAAATGCTGCTAAAGGAAAATAATATCTTGCTCCGTATGTGTACAGCTGTCTATTGTACCACAGAATAAATAACACACACCAAAATCAATACAGTAAATATAGGACTAGTATTAAAAGTTGCCCACATATTGCAGTATGGACTGCAAAAAGAAAGAGTTAAAACACACACACACACACACACACACACACACACACACACACACACACACACAAACAACCAACAACAGCTCTAACTGTTGCTTCATTCTTGTGGTGAGATAATTATCTTTGAAAACTTCCCTGCACTCCAAAGAGACTACACTTGATAAGCACGAGGAAATTTTTTTTTTTTTTTTTGAGAAGGCATATCTTAGGCTACCACAAGCACCGTAAGCAGGGGTCCTTACAGTGGCTCCTATAATACAAGCCATGCTGGCGGCACAGCTGTCCTGTTTCCGCCTGGTGTTAAAGCGTCCGAGGTAAGAGGAGCTGAACTTTATTCTTGTTTGTTAAATATGACAGATTCAATGCTGGAGGAATGCTAGGATGTTATGACAGGATATGATGTTAATAAAAACGCAGTGGAGTTGAATTGCCACACAGTTACTCTAGAGGTATTTGTATCACCTCACGCCAGGAAGCGATCTCTGTGACCAGCCAAACTCCATTCATAAAATTAACAAGTCGAAGTTTCCTTGCTTATTAACAAACTTTATCCTCTTCACAGAGCTTATGTAAAAGACTTTAAACAATCATTAAAGATCGCATTTCAAGTCGGCATTGATCCAATCCACCAGGCATCACTTATTTCAACAGGATTTGAACATTTGGTTGTGAGTTACGTGGTGCTGAGGTTGTTCGCCCGCCGGCGTGCACCGGGCCGGGCGGCGCTTCGCACAAAGGGAGCAGCGTTCCAATCCAATCCAATCCACTTTATTTATATAGCACAATTTAACAAACACAAGGTTTCCAAAGTGCTGCACAGCAAGATAAAACACCACAAAATAACACAACAAGAGCAGAATAAAAAGGTAAACACAGTAGGATAACACAATAAAATAAGATCAATTAAAATAAAATCAGATAAAGTAAGTAATAATAATGATAATAATAATAATAAAATAATAAAACAGAATAGGATAGAATAAATAAAATATATAAAAATATTAAAATAAAATAATAAATTAAAAATAAAATAATACAATTATAATTTTAATAGAATAAAATAATGTAAAATGCAAAAAAAAAAAACATGCATACAAAAAATCATAAAATCCTAAATCCTACATGGCATCAAAAGCTAAAGAAAAGAAGTGGGTTTTAAAGAGCATATTGCAGGTTAAATTTTTTACAAAATTTATACGTAACATTGTGTGAAAATGACCATGTGAAAGGTTAATGCAGGATTTCATATGTTTTACAAGATATTAGGGCACGTATTCAGAGGAAAAAGTGGCCGTTTTGAGCAAAGCTCCAAAAAACGCTCTTTTTTTCAACATCGCGTCATATGACGTAACAAGAGGGAGTCGGTCTCCTCAGCTCTGCTCCGGCTCAGTGCGCAGTAGTGAGTCTGAGCGGTCTTGGTCTAATGAGTTGGTCTGTTTTCAGTAGTTTTACATAGCATTTATTTATCATCATCATGGTAAATTATTGTGTTTGTGCTAGCTGCACAAACTCCAACCTGTCAAGACGTCGACTCCGCCGTTTTCGAGGAGAGAAACTCAGTGCGACCATAAATGACAGCAAAACACAGTAGACGCTCACACTGAGCTTAAATGAAACAGGTTCACATAAATTAGATAAATAACATTTTTAAAAAAACAGGCCCTATTGCGTTTTGTTGTCATTTATGATTGAGCTGAGTTTCTCTCCTCTCCTCTGTTTGACCGCGGGCAGAGCTGAGCGCTCCGTGTGTCTCCACGGAGCGAAGCAGAGCAGAGACAGTGAACCGGGTTGGGTTGACAACAACTACACTCGTTACTGTACTGTAAAGGGCTGCTCACACAGGGCAGTCACATTACCTAAAGCGATCGCCCCGGGAATGCACGTCATCACGTTGAAATACGACAACAGGCATGGTCCGATATCATCATAAATCGATATAGTTCAAATACATTCATCATGTCTTCCTTTTAGCTAAAAGACGTTTTTGTTTCTCTTAATCAGACATGGGATGTTTATTTACCTTGACAGTTTCGGGGGTAACTTCCTCCTTCAGAAAGCGTCCGACTGACAGCCGGAGCAGCACCTGTCAGATCCGGCAGACCGGGTGCCGCGGACCGGGGGAGCGCGGTGCCGGAGCGGCATGTCAGCTGGCTGCTACTTTAAACCGGGTGGTGGCGCACACCGGCCGGCCCACCTGATGGCAGCCGGCACCGCGCACACCCGGTCAGGTCTGCCGGATCTGACAGGTGCGCGGCGCACACAGACTGCCATAACAACTTTTGTTTATACACGGCTGCAGCAGCACGACAGCGACAGACGACAAGGCGGGGGCTTTAAAATCAGTTTATCGTTTATCAGGAAGCTGTTTATCTCTCTCCTGCGGTACCGGTAAAGCGCTATACGACGCAGTGTGGAGTTACAGGATGCAGTGCGAAATACGACTGATAGAAGCTCATTAGTTTCCGTTATGGGTAAGTATCAATACTCCTGCTGGTATTAGACGATCATTACTAGTTATAGCCTGATACGTGATAGCAAACTTTACAGTGTTGTGATGTGAACACAGTGTTAGATAACGCTTGCTAACGTTCATAGATAAATGCGTATATATACGAATCTACAAGCTAACCCAGGTCACTGACCAACACACCTGCCCAGTCCTCCGCTGGTTCTCCTCGCAGCACAGCTGAATCTCTCTGTCCGTTATTTCTTCTGACCCTGGTCTGTTCCTGGTCTCTTTGACGCCTAACAGGCTCGTAATAATAAGGCTGTGGTCCGTCATATTGATATGAATACACATTCACAGCCTCTTCAGTGTCACAACTAGCATTAAGATCCATTATATTCCTATTGTTCAAATTGACCGCACTCCCTCTTCCTACGTCACTTCCGGTTTAGCTTTTTCAGATGCGGAAGTAAAATTCTGCCACAAAAACAACTCCAGAGGTCACTGTAGAATATATATATGCATATTTCAATGAAAATTCAGTTCCCACATCATTTTCCTACACATTGATTCACTGGGGTCTCCAACCTGCAATATGCTCTTTAAGAAGGGTTTTAACATGAGATAGTGAGGAGGCCTGCCTAATGTGCAGCGGCAATCGATTGACTAATTATGAACATGGTGGAGGTTTCAAGTTAATTATAGTAAAGGCTATGCTGAATCACTTGTACGGCTTTAACTTATGACATCTATAAGGACTAGCTGATGAGTCTTATCGTAAGAGATGAGCTTTATGTCGTTTAGCCATGCAACACTAAACAACCAGATTTCTGAATGGAGTCTGGCCTGATGCTCTCTGAGAACAACCAACAGAAATTGTGTCCGTGTAAACATCAAATTTAAAATGAGACCAACTTACATCAACTTTTGCATGATTCCCAAACTGTTAAAGCAGCGACTGAGATGGTTTTATGACAGTTTGTGTGTGTGACATGGCGGGGCCTAGTTACATGTGGTGGGCCCACATGGTAGCATGCTAGCTAACTGGCTAACTAGCTCCAGATTCACAAACCAGCACCAGGCCAATGTTTAGGATCTACCTTTATTTATGAATTGGTAATCAGCTGTGTAAACCCTGATCAAGGAGCAGAAAATGATCTCCCCCTAGTGTTTTGGTTTGTATTTGGTGTTGCATATTGCATTATGCAGTAAATCTATATCATATGGATTTGTATTGGTTTGGAAAGCTGGATATTGTTTTCTTGTGGAGGTTTATATTTCACCCTGGCTTCATCAAGCAGGCACAGATTGAGTTTACATCCACGTGTTCGACTGCTCACGTCTCCCCTGATGATTCGCACTGGGCTCTGAGTCCTTATGGTGACAAAAGTGCATCTCTGGCCCTGACAAGCCAGAGTCTCTGAGGAGAAAACATGAAGACATGCAGACGGTGTCATCTCTGTTTCATGTGGCGGTGCAATAACAAGGATGTTTTTTTTTTTTTCTTTTTTCCTTCTCTAGGTCATGGAGCAAGGGAAGTCGGCTTAGCTGGACCCCGGAGCAGGTTGGTCCTCAATTTGCACATCTTGTATTGTAGTTTTTTTGTAGTAGTACACATTCGTGGTGGTAAGAACAGTGATCTCTTGTGATGTGTTGCACTGGGCTCAGAGAATGCATGTTGACAGAAGTGCCTCTCTGCCCCTGACAAGGCAGAGCCTGAGGAGATTGACTGACTGACTGAAAATGGGATTAAAACCCAGTTTGGATGATCGTGCCGTTGATTTGATGTTTCCTTGTTTCTGTTGTCTTTACAGGAGCCGGACCGTCCTGCAGATGTCATCCTCTGTGAACCACATCAGGCTCATACCTTATTTTTTCTTACATTTTAATTCTATGTAGTCTTGTACCTGTGTTTGTCATATCAAATAAAATTGTTCCACTGAAACGACTTGTATAATCTGATGCTCTTATTCCAACATTACAGTAGATGAAGGGAATGTGCGTCTCATGCTTTGATGGATGATAATGGCTCAGACTCAGGAACCACTTGTTGGATGGATCGCCGTATCTGAGACAATAAATCTCTTGCAGTTGCTTAAATTATGCACAGTGACTCACCGCATCGTAATTCTTCCCCGACGGTTGTTCACAAATCTGGGGCTTTTTGGAGCACGTCAGTGGTTTGTGTAATTTACACTTGTACGGTCTGTGGCTTCACACAACTGCAGGTTTTTTTCAGCGAGGATTTGACGGCCGACAGATTGCCGAGATGTCCTGCGTTCTGTGCAAGGAGCTCACAAAACAATTACAGAATACGTAATGTGTGAGCGCTAGTCTTGCCGTAGGGTTAATTCATTTTTATTGCAATTACATGTCGGGCATTGGGTGACGCTGATGATGCAGTAGAAATGGATCATGTCTCATCACCGTGGCTGGAGCCGCACAGCTTTTATGTGACTAAATGATGTGTCGGTGTCTGGAAGAAAAGCTAAAGGGAGAAATGGAAGAGAGGTAGTGCTGAACAGCTGATCAGAAAATTACCCAAATCACAGGAGCTGCAATTATTTGATAAAGGTAAATATGTGACAAAACTGTAAATGAGGTACGGTGGTGCTGCAGAGATGTCCTGGTTGACAAATTGTGTTTTCCAGATGTAAAGAAACATGTTTGGTGCACACTGCAGCAAGAATCGGTTTGTGAAAATTCAAATTATAATATAAAAAATACTCTTACTATCATGAATCTCATGTTAAGCCCTAAAGGGGGGGGGGGGGGGGGGGGGGGGGGGGTAGTCCATTTCCTTTTAGATGAGAGAACATGTACAAGTTGACTTCAGGGCATCAACGTCATCATGAAAGTCCTGCTCCTGAGTCAGAGCAGCCACGCTGAGTTCAAGCTCAGATGTATGAATCACCTGTTGACTGGTGGCACACGGACACTGCATGTCCCGCAGCTTAAAGGGGCACTTCACAACAAAACGGCTCGTTTTGCTCAAATAAAATAGCAGCAAAATAGTAAAAAGTCTTGGGGGGGAAAAAAATGATTTCACTTGTGAGAGGCGATGTCATGCAGAGAACAGGCCTGGGAAGTGCTGACTACAACTCAGCTGATGACAGTGAAAATGATGTCTATATATGGTACATTTTTGGATAATTAGGTACTTTTGGGAAACAAATTGGAAGCCAGAACCGGAGCTTTCTGGCACTTGATGTTCTCTCCTGAATTGATCTTTGCTTGTTGGTGTATAAAAAAAATCTCATCTCTACGTTGCTTTGGATAAAAGCGTCTGCCAAATGTTTGCTGTAATTGTATTTGAAAGCATTTTAGGAATTTCGAGACAAATTGTGGATTAGATTACAACAAGAAGCTGTATAAAGCCTGCAGCACATCACAGGTGAAGCGCCTCTTTAAGGTCCAGTTTCATTGTCGTGAAAACAACCAAACTCTGAGAGACAAAAGGGCAACACATGACATAGAACTTTGTTTCTGTATCTTTATTATAATTCTAACAATTTATTATTTCATCTCTTAAAACATTTGAAATTCATATACGTTTATATGAATGTGCGTATATGTATATCACATATACATATATATTCTGTAAGTTACCTTTCATCAGTTCATATTTTCATTTTTTTTTTTTAAAAGATCTCTTAAAGGAAATGAGATGCTTTCTATAGAGTCAGACCGATTCCCTCGGGTCTGGCGTTTTCTCCCGACAGCCGCCGTGAGCCGTCACTCTCTGGCGCACAAACTTCACACGACGAGCGGAAACCAAAAGACTTCAGCAGAATTAGCGTGTCTGTCACCACATCGACTCGAGGGAAAGGCGGCGTTATCGTAGCAGCAACAACAGATGCGTTGGTGATTCCTTGCTCAGCCGAGGGTAAATGTGATGAATTGGCCCTATTTACACGAGCAAAAACGTGTTTTTCCCACATCAGGCGTATTTGGGAGAGCCGATGTAAACAAGCAGGGGGCCCGGCTCTGCATCGAGTTCAGATGTGAAGCCAGATTCTGTGTGTTCACCCTTCAAAAACATCCCTTTTTTTTAAATTTGATTTTGGCTAGAGCTCCCTTCAAAACTTGAGAGCAAAAATGTGAAAAGTCACAGCTTTTGCTAATGGGAATAGGGTCATTTGCATAATATGCTGGTAATAAACCATGAGCTATGAGCATACTGGCACATCTGAGCGACTGCAGAAAGTGCTTCATACAAACAGGAGGATGCAAATGATGTGGAAAAAAAAAAAACAAAAACAAAAAAACAGTGCAGGTCCTAATGCTGTCAGGTCAGTACAGTGGAAGGGGGGGTGGATGCAGAGAATGGGTCAAACTGTATAGAAAGCACAACAGTTAAATAATAAATACATTGTACCTTTTCATGTTAAACATTATTTGGAAGACAGAGATTCTTTAGAACTTTTGAGACTTTTTTTTTTTTTTTTTTTTTTTTTTTTTTTACATCTTAAACCATAATTAGGATGACCATTATTTTCATCGTCCTTATTGCTATTTCTCTTGCATTCAGATATAATCTCCTCTCCTTGACCACTGGCATAGCACGACTGCGGAAACAAATTCCCCTCGATGACCTTTCACTCGCTTGGATTTGTAGTTTGTGTGTCGGCGCACTGTAAGCAAAAATGATCTATGAAAACTATTATCTATTTGCAAAAATAGACTGAGAGTAGCAGGGCTGGTGTGGCTGCCCCGGCGTCAGAACACACACGTCTGATATGTGTTTCAGGACTCACAAAGTAGCAGGAGAGGTGAAGTGTTGTTCAAGGTAGAGAGGTCATGAAAGAG
This sequence comes from Myripristis murdjan, assembly GCF_902150065.1. Taxonomy (NCBI): domain Eukaryota; kingdom Metazoa; phylum Chordata; class Actinopteri; order Holocentriformes; family Holocentridae; genus Myripristis; species Myripristis murdjan. The sequence goes on along the minus strand of NC_043987.1, from coordinate 27,145,392 downwards.
CCCTTATAATCGATCTCAGCAACAGCGAGAAAAGCAGGACTGAGGTTGTCATGTGGCGCGAAAGCCAATGAGAAAATAATCAAGATAAAATAATGCATTTCAAATCAGGATCACACAAAACCAATGGTGATTCTTTATGTGGAAAGATAGAGCAACAGGGACAGGGGGGTGGCTATTATCCAGAATAGATTAAATGATCTTTTAAAAGAACTGGGTGATAAAATAATGATAAAAAAAAGAGATGCATACTTTTAACAGTTGTGACATTTTCATCATGTGCACAATGTCAAGTGGCGACTACCGTTTTTAAGAGTGAGGGAATCTTATTTATAGGCCATACAAGTCAAAGTATAACATGGAGAAAATCAAAGAGTTTGATGAAAATGAATTAAAAAAAAAAAGAAAAAAATCACCTTTTTCTCCGCCGGCGTCAAATCAGAGTGGGAACCGAGGAGAAAGGAGCATGAGGTGACTCTAAGATGTGCTTCACATTAAGTTGCAATATTTCTTCGGGTCACACACAGTATAAGCAATGCAAAAGTGCACTGCACGAAATAATACGCATCTTTCAACTGAAAAACGCCCATATATAAATATATATATGTATATATATGTCTATCTATATAAGCACTGGTCTGTCAGTACACGATTATCTTCACTACACAGTCAGAAAATACTTTGACTGCACGAGAGCGCCGCCGCCGCCCCACGAGGCCGCGGCGGGCAGCTCTTATCGGAGGCAGTAATAACAGTAAGGACGATGATAGTAATGATAAATAGTAACAATAAATCTCTTCATATCAATATCAGTATTCCAGTATTCCCATTTAAAGTTTAAAAATTGTTGTAAGAACAATCATAGTATTAAAACTCGATATAAGCATTTCTCTCGGATCCCTTCCGCCGGGTGGCTGTTTTCCTCCTGGATTGGTCGAGAGAGGGCCACTTTTGTTTTGTTTTTTTGTTTTTTTTTTTGTTGTTTTTTTTGTTTTTTTGTTTTTAAAGGAGCAGGGGGGATTGGGTGGGAAAGAGCAAGAAATGGCAGTTTTTCCTCTTCCCCTCCCCTCTCCTTGTCAGTCTCTCTCCCTCGGACAGAACCCGCCGACGGTCGTGCGGCGGTGGCCTCGATGCTGAGGAAGTCTTTTCTCGGCAAACGAAATCCTCAGGGAGATTTTTTTTTTTTTCTTCACATTGTCATGTATCAACTGAAAGCACAGTCCGTCTCCTTTTGTACGAGTACATCTTGGGTCCAAACATATAGTGTGTGTATATATAAGGTGTCCCATAAATTCTAACACAAACACCTCTAAGTGTTTGTACGTGTGTGTGTGTGTGTATGCATGTGTGCGTGTCTATGTGTTTGTGTATGCATGCAAGCGTGTATGGTAGTAACATGTGTGTGCCTGTGTGTGCATATCAGTGTGTTTTTTAATTTTTTTTTTTTTTTATGTTGTTGGTCTGGGCACTTATTTATTTTTGCTACAAATTAGTGATACAGTGACCAGTCTGTATATATGTCGTTATAAGACTTATAAGATGATAAAGAGCTATAGAGAAATAGAATAATCCTGATCACTCACAGGACCTTCAGTGAGGACAGAGCCCTACCAAGTGGTGAGGTAAAAACAAGACAACCAATCAAAGCCAAGCATACAGCGAGCCTCCTGCGCCTGGACCGATCACAAGGTGAGGATGTGCAGGCTGAAGTCGCGAGGCGCCGCCTGTGCCTCCGTCAACGTCTCAGGATGTGGAAGCTGTCATGATAAACTTCAGACGAACCGGTCAGACAGACGAAGCCCGGCTCCCGCGGCTCGAACACACACTCGTCCCCATTCATCTCGATAATTCATCGTCAGCAACACTCAGGCAGATTGACAGACACAGTTTTAAAACGAGCGTCCACTCACACAGGATGGATGGATGGAGGGATGGATGGAGGGATGGATGGAGGGAGGGAGGGGGTGGGGTCGTTGTTGATTGCACTCTAAACACTGTGGCTGGGTTTCCACTCTTAAACCTGAACAGATCTGACCAACCCGCTGAGGGGCAAGAGGACGCTTCGATAAGAACACCTCGCTCCTGTCCGGCTCACCAACGACACAAACTGCTCAGATTGAAAAAAAAAAAAAAAAAATTAAAAAAAGGAAAAAAATAAAAGCTGATTGGCTTTTGATTGTTCCTCTCAAGTATTTGGTTATGTTTCGTCACTATTCTTTGCTCGTATTTCCTAATATCTGCTGCCTCAGCCGTTGCATTGTGGATCGGTGTGTGTGTGTGTGTGTGTGTGGCTGTGCATGCATGTGGAGATTGTATTTGTGTAAATCAGCCTGCGACAACTGGGGAGCGCCAGCCGGTGTCTTTATGGATCGTCAGCCCTTTTTCCGTCCCTGTGTTTCCCTCTCCCTTCGGGCCTTCACTCCCTCTCTCTGTGTGAAATCTGGTCCCCCCTCATTTGTCGTGTGAATCCACCGTGGGTAGCAGCAGTTGTGTCTTCCTCCCTCATTGACTCCGACCCCTCCGTCTCTCCCTCCCTTCGTCTTCGCGTTTGCAACCTCAGCTCCGGTTCCCGTCGTCCCTCCTCCGCTCGCTCCGTCCGTCCCGAGGTGAGAGGACAGAGATGGGGAACGGGCTGCTGGACAGCCTGGAGGACAGAGGGACAGACACAGGTCGTGTTCGACATTTGGCGCTTGGCCTGAGACAATGACAGATGCCATGGCAGAGATCTGACTCGGTCTTTCTGGGAAAACAAAGTCGTGGACAAACTTTGGAAAAAAATTGGACGTCACACACTTGAGTGACATTTTGTTTTTTTTTTGTTTGTTTTTTTTCATCTGCATGGAAGAAACGCAGGCGTGAAGATGAAACATTTCTAAATCCAAATTGAAAAAAAAAGTTATGTGTAACTTTTTAACACCTGTGAATAATTTCAGCATTAACTTTGGACATGCATATGATTACTATGAACAAATGAGAAGATTTTCATGCTCTCTTGGCCTCTAATCTGCATTTTACACCGTGTGTCAGTGGGTGAGTTTTGGTGGAAAATCTGCTGTGGTGCTTCATGGCACAAACAGAGGGGGGCGCTGTTCCTTTAATGCAAACCGAGCTAAAGCTTTCAGGACAGGGTCATATCAATAGACTGTGTTGTGCATTATCCTGTGAGGACAATATAGTCTGTTTTATTTTTTAAAGATTGATAAATACTGTTTTTCTCCACAGGGTTAAACCTAAAAGTGTCTATGTTATGTTCTACTTTTTGCACTACCACAGCATTGTTTGTCCTTGTACTTTTTGTACTGTTTTTGAAAGTGTTCTATGTCATTATGTCATTTTTGTCCTTTGCACAATGACCAAATCAATTTCCCACCTGTGGGATAGTAAAGTTAACCCTGACCTTGTTGTGGAAGGAGTAAACATGGAAAAAATGTAAAAGTGATTTATTGGTGATTTATCTTTTTCAGTGGAGCAAAGCAAGAGTGATGCCGAGGAGGAAGGACAGAGAGAGAGAGGAGTCAACGGCCTCGATCTTGAGAAACACTATCACTAAGAATAATGTTGGGTAGATGGTGCCAATCGTCTTCATTTGTTTATGGTAATTATAGCGAAGTATCACTATTAAGGTAGAATCATCAGCGTTTATGATGCCTTGAGCACAAAATGACCGTAAAATATCAGCAGGGGTGTGCAAGCAGTGTTGAGCAATAATAGTCACTTCACGGTTACGTCAAAACTTTCAAAATCGAGCGCCCAGCCTTTACGTTTTGATTTGGTAGAAATTCTGCACACCTCCGGGGATTACAGTCGTTCCTGCACGAGACGTTTGTGAGTACCTGAGCGGCTAAAGGTCTTATGTAGCTGAAGTTAATTAGAAGTAACTACAGACTGAACCGTTGGACATCTGGGTTGACCTATAAAGGAACATTTTACCACTTCTGTTGACATTTCAGAATGATGTTGACCGTAATTCCACCAGACTAGCTGACTAATCTTCTTGTGAAAGGCAATTTTACACTGCTCTCCAGAGGGAGATGCAGCTGCCTGATGTTGTAGTTCCACCGTTTGCCACTAGATGTCCCTGTAGAGTCCATATGACCAATTGTTCCTTTAAGCAGAAACTGAACCCCAAAATTGGCAAGAAAGCCTTCAAATATCTGGCCCCCGCTACTTGGAATACTCTACCTCTCAATATTTGTGTGTTGCTTCCACTCCATATATTCAAAAATGTGTTATTTTAGTTATTTACAACTTGTTTGCCAATGCTTCTGATTATAATTGAATTGTGACTCCCCAATCCTCATTCTATGTTTGTTATTGCGCTTTTTATTTAATCATTTCATTTAATTGGTTTAGGATAATCTAATCTGGTCTAATTTTATTTATTTTATTATTTTATTTATGCCTGATTTTATTTTCTTTGTTGAGGTTTTAGTTAAGTGTTGTCTTTGTCTTGTTTGTTTGTTCTTTGGATTGTGCTGCTTGTTACTGTTTCTTGCTTTTGTGTGGGACCCCCTTGGAAACGAGATGCTGCATCTCAAGGGGTTATCCCACGGTAAATAAAGAATTAATTAAAACCCAATTCCCGGTGAGGCCTGACCTCTAACGCTGAAAAGTAGGGTGCTGGATCTTTGGTGGAAGGCGATGTCACCGCTTTTAGAGCACAAGAGGTGAAGTCACCAAAAACTAGGTACGCTACTTTTCAACATTAGAGGTCAGGCTTCACCAAGAATTGGGTTCTAGGCTTTGATACTCTTTAATCTTTAATCGAAATGCTACCAGCACCTGTGTTGTGTTTGCAAAAACTCAAAATCTTACCAAGATTATTTGTCTTATTTCAAGTCAAAAATGTCTTATTTCAAGTCAAAATATCTCATTACACTTAAAATAAGACACAATCACCTCAGAAGTAACTTGCTTTTAGACAACTGTCTCTTGTTTCAAGTGAAAATTTGCTTGTTTCAAGTGAAAATTTGCTTGTTTCATTGGCAAAATTTGTTTCTTGTTTCTAGCTAATTTTCACTTATTTCAAGTGAATTTTCACTTTTTCCACTGGCAAATTTTGCCAATGGAACAAGCAAATTTTCACTTGTTTCAAGTGAATTTTCACTTGAAACAAGTGAAAATTGTCTAAGAACAATTTACTTCTGAGGTGATCATGTCTTATTTTAAGTGTAATGAGATATTTTGACTAGAAATAAGACATTTTTGACTTGAAATAAGACAAATAATCTTTTGAGATTTTGAGTTTTTGCAGCGTGTGCTCAAATCTCACTGGCTGTTCCTGCTCTCTGCTCAGATTTTAGTCACTGGCCAGCTAAGATGTACAAATCAAACATTTTTTTTCAAATAACTGCGATGGTCAATCCTGGATCAGGGGTCGAGAGATTCTGATTCATGAGCGCTCTTCATACTACAGATCTGTGCTGACTGCCTGATGCACGGTTGTTGTCTCAAGTCTTGAAAATGAGATGCGATGGCGAAGACTGTGGCTATAAAAAAAAAGTTGCGCGGTCTGTCCCCGGCCCTACCTGTCCATCACTCTCCTCAGGGCACGCTCGATGTTCATGCGGTGCCCCACGCGCGTCACCCCCAAATCCAGGTAGTCTTCCTTCGTGAGGGAGGGCAGGTGGGTGCCGTCGATCTCGTTGTCCAGGAAACGCTCCCGGTGCTCGCCCAGGTTAAGGTATCCCAGCCAATCAGCCACGTCGTACTTGGTCCAATAGGGCAGCGGCTTGGAGGCGAAGGGCTTGGTCGGGGACGGGGGCGGGAGATGGGGGTAACTCAGGCAGGGCGGCGGAGGGAGAGGATGCAGGGGCGGGGAAGAGGTCCCGGACAGGAAGTGAGTCGGAGAGAGGGAGCGAGAAACCACAAGGGTGGAGTTCGGAGGAGGAGGGGCGCCCGAGGGAGCAAACAGGGGAGGGGAAGGTGAGAAATAGGGGTCTCCCAGGGGGTTCCCGGGTGACGGAGGCGTGATGGAGCCTCGGAGGTCGTAGATGGCACTGTACAGGGGAGTGGTTGGGAGGAGAGGGAGAGAGGAGGGGCGTGGCGGTCCCGTCTTGGGCCTCTCTGACGGGGAAATGAGGGGGCTCGGCGCTCGTCTACGCTGGAGGATGTGGGACTCTGCCTTGCGGGACTCCCGGCTGGGGATGAACTGGAACTCCAGGGCTTTGGTCCGGTAGACGGGTCTGTGTTTGGGGGAGGTGGGGTAGGGGGAGTAGGATGTCGGGGACAGAGGGGAATGCGAACGTGGAGGCTGAGAGGCAGCTGACGGCTGGGGGGACGGGGATCGGCCCCAGTTGGGGTACTGGGAGGCCGGGGTGGGTGACGGGGACAGCGCAGGCTGGGACAGCGAGACCGGGGAAGGCGACTGGGAGCGAACTGAGGGGGGGCTGAGAGCTGAGGCCGAGTCTTCTGAAAACCTGAGGATGAGGAAAGAGGAGGAGACATGGTTATACACAAGATATGAAAGCTAGACAGAAAAGGGTCATGTGCACACACGTCAACAGAGATGATAATCAGTAATCAGTAATCATCAGTTTGTGTTCACTTACCAAAAAATCTCCATCCTAACAATTCATTTAGTCTCATATTCAGTGTTAAAACCTTGTTTTTCTTATAATAACTGAAAAAAAAATCAGGTAGGATGAGATAATCCCACTTGTTTTCAATGCAGTTTTACTTGTTTCGGGTATTTTCCCCCAAAATACAAATATATTCAAACAAGGCAGATCAAACCTAGAAAACTACACCGGATTCAAGAAAATTCTGGAAACAAGTTGATTTGCAACGGAAACAAGTGGGATGGTCTCGTCTCACTGGCAGACTTTTGCACTTGTTTTCAGGAAAAAAAAACAGGATTTCAAGACTGCACTGCAAAAACTCAAAATCTTACCAAGATTATTTGTCTTATTTCAAGTCAGAAATGTCTTCTTACTAGTCAAAATATCTCATTACACTTAAAATAAGACATGATGACCTCAGAAGTAACTTGTTTTTAGACAATTGTCTCTTGTTTCAAGTGAAAATTTGCTTGTTTCATTGGCAAAATTAGTTTCTTGTTTCTAGCTAATTTTCACTTATTTCAAGTGAATTTTCACTTTTTCCACTGGCAAAATTTGCCAATGAAACAAGCAAATTGTATAAAAACAATTTACTTCTGAGGTGATCATGACATTTTTGACTTGAAATAAGACAAATAATCTTGGTAAGATTTTGCGTTGTTGCAGTGTGAATAGGAGACTAAATGACTTGTTAAGATGGAGAACCACAAGGGGGGGGTGGGAAATGATTTTTATCCTGTTAACAACCACCAAAACTCTCAGAGATGTGCTGCGTTTAACACGGCCTCCTCTCCTCCTCCACTGTCACACAACAAGCCGTAAATACAAGCCGGTGTCAACGCTTTATGTTGGTCATGACAGAAAGTGAGACAAAGGAAGGAGTGTGGAAGTGGCTCGATTACCTGTTTCTGCTTCTGAGAGACACATGGAAAAAAGCCGGGGACATAAAAGAGGAGAGGTTTACACAGTATAGACAAAAACACTGACACAAAACACAACCAGACAGTGCAATGTTAGCTTACAGGCTCCATGTTGATGTGTTCACACAAGTCAAAACTAGCATGAACGTACAGCAGAGTGACCGCTCTCCGCATCAACATGCACAGAAACGCCAGCAACGGACCTCGCTCATGCTGTGACACCAAAAAACAAAAAAAAAATAAATTGAGGTATTGAGGTGCACCTGTGTCTGCTGAGCGGTCTCTGGCTGCTCCAGCTGTCCTTGCCTCTTTGCTGCAGTTTGCTGCTCAGCTCATTGATGATGCTTGGCTTCATACTGGAAGGAGGAGGGTAAATCTTCCTCCCCTCCAGAAACGTCCCGGACGGTCCTCCTTCACCGGCCATTTGGCCCTCGCCCCACAGAGGCTTCATCTCCGGGGTGCGTGGGCGATCAAAGTACGGCGATGTCGGACGTCCCAAATTCTGCGAGTCCCTCACCCCATAGCTGTCATCCTCGGCCTCTCCCTCCTCCGCCTCCTCCTCTTCGTGCTCCTCCTTCCGTCGGTGGGAGTGGAAGGAGGCGGGGGCGGTGCTGGTCTGTCTGCGGAGGTCTCCGGCGCGACCCCCGTCTCGGAACCGGTTGGTTTTCGGGTAGGTGGAGGCCGCCGCCGTGGCGTTCTGCATCTCGAAGGTTTGTCCGTCCAGGTAGCTCACGTAGGACTCCAGCAAATCTCCTCCTCCCCTCTCCGTGTCCCCCGTCACACCTCCCATCCCCAACCCTCCCCCGGTGCCTCCTCTCTCCCCTCGGTCCAGCCGGTCTCCCCTGACCCCCGCCCCGCTCAGAGCCAGGATGCTGTCCAGGTGGTGGTCGCTACTGCTGCGACTGTCCAGCTCCTCGATCCCGGAGTCCACCACCGTCTCCTGGGACTCTCCCGTCTTGGCGGCGGGGGGAGGATGGTGGTGCTCCCCGGTCCTGCGGCCGCTCGAGACCGCGATCGAGGAGGAGGCGTGCGCAGTGTGTGTGGTGTGCGTTCGCTCGTGGTAGAGCTGAGTGGAGGTGCTTGTGGCGGTGGCAGCAGTGGTGGTGGTGGCGGCACAGCTAGCGGTCGTGGTGAGGGAGGCGGCGCCCCGGTGCGGGGCAGAGGTGGCAGCGGCGGAGGAGGGCATCAAGGGGCCGCGGTAGGCCGGAGGAGGCGCGACGGTGTGAGGCGGGGGCGTCGGCGAGGAGCGTCCGGGAGTGTGGGTGCTGTTGTACAGGTGGTGTGGGTGGGAAATAGAGAAAGGCCTGTGGAAAGAGCCAGGCGGGGGCGGCGGTGAGACTGACGGGGGAGGCGGGGGTCCCCCTATGGACGTCGGCTGCAGGGTGGCGGGCGAGGGAGGGGGCTGGGGGTTGGGGGACGTCTGGGAGGGGGAAGGAGCCGACTGGGTCAAGTTAGCCACCTCGCTGTCATAAGACGTGAGGCTGGAGGCGGTGGAGTCCCCTGCCTGGGGCGAGGGGAGGGGTGTATGAGCCGGAAACCCGCTTATGAAAGGTTCTTTTTGGGGGGGCGGAGGCGGCGGCGGTGGTGGAGGAGGAGGAGGAGGCGGAGGCGGCGGGGGCTGCTGTTGGCGGGAGGTCAGGGTGTTGGTGATCATCCCGTGTTGCGTGTACCCTGAAATTCCCAATCCCCTGTCGAAGCTGTTGGCAAACTCTAAGGGAGGCGGGAGGGGGTCCGCGAAAACGAACTCGTCGTCTGCGTCGACGGACGGGGCGGGAGGAGGGAGAACCATCAGGCCGCTCCCGGAGCTCCCAGCGCCGCTGACCGGCTGCTGGGTGCCGGTGGGTGGAGGAGAGGGAGGAGTGAGGGACAGGATGTAGGTGCCCGCTTCGCTTTCCATCCTGAGGAACGAGGGCCGCCGAGGCTGCTGGGAGTGAGAGGCTTGTGCCGCGTGCTGAGCGGCGCTGTCAGCCGCCGCCGCCGCAGCCACAGCGGCAGCCGCGTTGGCAGCCGCCTGCTCGGCCCTCCTCAAGTAGCCCTCTCTCTCTTTGTCCCGCTCCCGTTCCCTCGACAACTCCCTGTCCCTCTCTCTCGATCTCTCCCGCTCCCGCTCCCTCTCCCGCTCCTTCTCCCTCTCCCTTTCCTTGTACGTTGGCTGATAGGGTTGGGACTGGTAGTGGTGCGTGTGCACCGTTTTGTCCTCGGAAAAGCGAACCCTCAGCCCCTCTCGGGCCCCTCCGCCCTCCCGTTCCCTCTCCCCTCCGCCGCCGTCCTCACCCCAAACGCCCCCGGCCCCTCTGAGGATTCTGGGTGAGGGCGGGCGGCCGACGCTGGGTGTGGTGGCGGCCAGGGAGGAGGACGTGACCAGGTAGGAGGAGCTGGAGGACTGGACGGCGGACGACACCGCCTGAGAGGTGACGGCGGACGAAGGGAACACAACACTGGACATTTGGCGGGTGAACTGGTGCTCAGATCCCCTCCTCAACCTGCCGTCGTCCTTCAGAGCGCGTTCCCTGGCAGCCAGAGCCAGTCCCAGTGGCGACGTGGGGTCGAGGACCTTCCCTGTCAGAGGATGGATGAAGGTGGTGGTGGTGGAGGGCGCGGGCTGCCTCCCTGCCGCTGCGTAGAACTCGGCAGGCACAGACTTTGGCTGGTAGTCCGTGGCGGGGGAGGAATACTCAGGCAGGCCAAAGGCCGGAGGCATGCTGCGAGTGTGGTGGATGAAGGTGTCCCCGGAGAACATGCCCTCGTCAATGGACTTGGACGGCCGCAGCCGCGTGGAGGAGCTTTCGGGCTGGGTGCTGAGCTGTTGCTGTGTGACCTGAGTCCTTGTTACTCCTCCCACTCCACTGCTGATTCCCCCAGGTCCCCCGAGAACCACATCCTCCTCGGCAGACATGAAAAAGGAGGCACTCTTTCTGCGGGCTTCGTGGAAGCGTTCTCTGTCTCGGCGGGCTGCGCCAACGATAGCAGCCCCAAACTGGCTGGTGTAGTCCAGATTATCCTGGGCACGAATTGAAGGCAAGGACGGGGGTGGAGGGGCAGGGATGGAGGGCGGGGCAGGGGGCTGTGGAGCCGGAGTGGAGGGAGGAGGTCCGTGGGGTGCTTTGGCTCCATCTGTCTCCCCTGAGGGAGCAGCGTCAGCCTCCACGCTGCTGCCCTGGCTGCTGCGCCCGCTGCTGCTGGTGGAGGGAGCTTTGACGATGATGGTAGGAATGGGAATGGAGCTCTTCTCCACCGATCCCTTGCCCCCCAGCGTCCCCTGGCCCACACGCAGGTCCTCTACCTTGGATTGCTTCACCAGGGGTCCCTTGCCTCTCCGGGTGGCTCCTTTAGGAGCCGCTGCTCCAGCCCCAGGTCCGCTGCGGTCCACCCGCTGCGCTTGGCTCTGGGTGGTCTGTTGCTGGGGAATCACTGTGGCAATGCTGGAGGGGGGGACGGCGGTGCTGTAGCCTCTCCTCAGACCTGCTGCCTTGGCCGCTGCTCCGGCCCCTACGCTGGCTCCGACTGTCTCCCCTGGGTAGCTGACCTTCCGAGAGGCTGTCCTGCTCTGAGCGGTGTGGGCGGCCGCGTGTGCGTACGAGGGTGCATGGTCCACTGCCCCGCCCCCTGGACCGGTGCTGGGACCCCCTGCCCTCTCCCTGCCCCCGTGGGTGAAGTGCACTGCCTGGGAGTAGAGCTGGTAGTGTGCAGAGGTGGAGGTGGACTGGGACACGGAGACGGAGGGCTGCTGGGACGACTTGCCTCTCCATCCCAAGGGAGGAGCGGAGGAAAATGGAGGGTCTGGCGGCGCGGTGGTGGGGGGAGGGGGGATGTCATCGGGACCGGGTACCGACAGACTGCGGGCAAACTTCATGCTCGGAGGATGCAGGAACTGCTTCTCCTCCTCGGGCACCCCTGCATTTTACCATTCACAAAAGAAAACAGATACGGATGGAAAAAAATTAGGGTTTAAACGTGATGAAGAAAAGTGTGGGAGGTACAGAGCAACAGCAAGGCACAGAGTAAAAGCTGAAGAGGGAGTTTAACAAGGAAAAGAGGGAAAAAGAGGAAATGCCCTCTGCAAGAAAAATCGTTGAGGGTGAAACATGAGAGTGTCTGTCTATGTCTGCCTGCCCATCGACCTGCCAGCCAGTCTGTCCTCCGTTCTCATGTCTGGTTAGTATGCTGTAAGTCTGTTAGTGCTGAATTTAACATTTCCACAAACAAGTAGCAACCGAGCAGCATCACAGAGCAGCCTTTGCTTTGTTGGTCACCGGAGAGCACGTTAACCATCTCACTGTGAAAGTTAGCAACGCTTCAGCAAGCAACAAACCAGAAATAGTCCAGTCATTTTATGAAAAAACCTAGGACAAATTGCAAGAGAAGCAAACTCAAATGATTTTGTATCCTCAGTTTGTCCTGAGTGAGGGAAAAAAAAGTCCCAAGGAATCCCATTGGTGGAAAGTTTTGAAAATCACCTATTGATGACCACATATTACCAAAAAACACTGTTTTTAACACACAGGGGAAAGGGGTTCAAAATTTTACTTTCAGATATCACTATAAAAATTCACAAGTTGATTGCACACACAAAGACAAGAAAAAAAGTCAATTACAAGTTCTTTGAATTATTCTGTTTTCACATGCATATCACACATTATCTGATTTGATATGCACTAATAAGGAATATAGGGAATAAATGCCAGAACAGATATTTAAACAGTGAATTAAAAGGTTACTATATATACAGTAACCTTTTAATTCACTGTTATATAGTAACCTTGTAATTCAAGGTTACTATATATATAGTAACCTTGTAATTCACTGTTTAAATATCTCTTCTGGCATTTATTCCTTATATTCCTTATTAGCGCATATCAAATCAGATAATGTGTGATATGCATGTGAAAACAGAATAATTCAAAGAACTTGTCATTGACTTTTTTTCTTGTCTTTGTGTGTGTAATCAACTTGTGAATTTTTATAGTGATATCTGAAAGTAACATTTTGAACCCCTTTCCCCTGTGTGTTAAAAACAGTGTTTTTTGGTAATATGTGGTCATAAATAGGTGATTTTCAAAACTTTCCACCAATGGGATTTCTTGGGACTTTTTCCCCCCTCACTCAGGACAAACTGAGGATACAAAATCAGTTGAGTTTGCTTCTCTTGCAATTTGTCCTAGGTTGACCCCAATTTTGGCCTAAAATTACTGGACTAAAATGGAGCCAAAAGAGTTAGACTAATGACATTACTGCATAGAACAAATAGTAGTAGGGTGAATATACGACAGACAAACGTCTTATCTTGACAGCACAGCACAGTTAGAGTACGTCCAAACAGGTGAGTGCACAGGGGTCAGCTACAGATAAAAGTGCAGCATTCTGCAGACTCGGACAGACGTGATCGGCCACAGACAGACATATCGGCACAGTATGAACCTCTACTCATCTAGAGGACAGACAGACAGGCGGACAGACGGGCAGACGGGGAAAACAGACAGCCTCACCGATGGATTTCTGCCGCAGCATACCGTGCTGTGGGCCGTGACCCGAGGTGTACTGGCTACGGTCATAGCCAAGGCCCGCACCCGACGACATCATCCCCATCCCCGCCTGATCCCCGTAGTTTGGCTGGTAAATAGAAAAAAAGGGAAGTTGGAAATGAAACAAAGTTAAAATAAATAAATAAATAAATAAAAAACAGCGAAACAACAATACAGTCAATGCATTAAAATAAGCCACATTCAGTCGTTCAGTCATATGAGGGTGGGGGAGTTTATTTCCAGGAGTACAGTAGTTCAGTGTTGGAAATGAATCACATTTGTGGGTGGGTTGGAACAAAGTTTAACTGAATGTGAGGGTGTTACCATATTGTTATATCATATTCTCATATTTTTTGTTATGCATTGAATATATCTTGTTATTCTTTCTCTTTTTTTAAAAAATAATTCCTCCACATATTTTTTATTGTCATACTTCATTTATTTCCTAATATTCCTACATTTTTCTGAGTTTTTTTTTTTTTTCTTTTTGCACCAGTATGTTCAACTGCTGATATTTTGCACACCATGCACACATGCTATAACTTAGGTATATACTTTCATACTTTTCATTCACACCATTGTATATACTTCTTCTTTTACTCCTCCCCCCTCAGTTCAAGTTTTATGTACGTGATAAAAAAAAAATGGCAGAAACAACAAAATTTTGGCTGAGATACAAGTGGGCAAGGTGCTGTTTTTTTTTTGTTTTTTTTTCAGAGCCATGGATATGGTGTTTGTTTGGTGTTGTGCTGCTATTTACGTGTTACAGGACGGTTAGGTTTGAACCCCCTGACTTGATAAATAAAAAAAAAAAAAAAAAAAGCTCCTGAAACCCAAGCTAGTCCCGTAGCTTTAAGCAGTTCAGAAATCAGGGTGGATGTCAGATCTTGGCAAACAAGAAGAACCTAAACCAACATCAGCAGGGGCACCGCCAGGAATTTTGGGCCCCATGAAAAAAAAAAAAAAAAATGCGCTATCTACACTATATTACCAAAAGTATTCGCTCACCCATTCAAATGATCAGAATCAGGTGTCCTAATCACTTGGCCTGGCCACAGGTGTATAAAATCAAGCACTCAGGCATGCAGACTGTGAAACAAGACATTTGTGAAAGAATGGGCCGCTCTCAGGAGCTCAGTGAATTCCAGCGTGGAACTGTCATAGGATGCCACCTGTGCAACAAATCCAGTCGTGAAATTTCCTCACTCCTAAATATTCCACAGTCAACTGTCAGCTCTATTATAACAAAATGGAAGCGTTTGGGATCAACAGCAACTCAGCCACGAAGTGGTAAGCCACGTAAAGTGACGGAGAGGGGCAGCGGATGCTGAAGCGCATAGTGCAAAGAGGTCGCCGACTTTCTGCACAGTCAATCGCTACAGAGCTACAAACTTCATGTGACCTTCAGATTAGCCCAAGTACAGTACGCAGAGAGCTTCATGGAATGGGTTTCCATGGCCGAGCAGCTGCAGCCAAGCCACACATCACCAAGTGCAATGCAAAGCGTCGGATGCAATGGTGTAAAGCACGCCGCCACTGGCCTCTAGAGCAGTGGAGACGCGTTCTCTGGAGTGATGAATCACGCTTTTCCATCTGGCAATCTGATGGACGAGTCTGGGTTTGGAGGTTGCCAGGAGAACGGTACATTTCAGACTGCATTGTGCCGACTGTGAAATTTGGTGGAGGAGGAATTATGGTGTGGGGTTGTTTTTCAGGAGCTGGGCTTGGCCCCTTAGTTCCAGTGAAAGGAACTTTGAATGCTTCAGGAGACCAAAACATTTTGGACAATTCCATGCTCCCAACCTTGTGGGAACAGTTTGGAGCGGGCCCCTTCCTCTTCCAACATGACTGTGCACCAGTGCACAAAGCAAGGTCCATAAAGACATGGATGACAGAGTCTGGTGTGGATGAACTTGACTGGCCTGCACAGAGTCCTGACCTGAACCCGATAGAACACCTTTGGGATGAATTAGAGCGGAGACTGAGAGCCAGGCCTTCTCGACCAACATCAGTGTGTGACCTCACCAATGCGCTTTTGGAAGAATGGTCAAAAATTCCTATAAACACTCTCCTCAACCTTGTGGACAGTCTTCCCAGAAGAGTTGAAGCTGTAATAGCTGCAAAAGGTGGACCGACATCATATTGAACTCTATGGGTTAGGAATGGGATGGCACTTCAGTTCATAGTATGAGTAAAGGCAGGTGAGCGAATACTTTTGGTAATATAGTGTATATATTTACTTGATGATGGTTTAACCCTTCGATGCATGAATTATGAAAGCCTGAGTCAAGATTTTTTTCTTATGTGTGTTTACTCTTCTTAGGGCATGAACACTTTTGTGAGTCTCCATACTTCTTTAAGGATGCAGGACTGCTCTTACCATGTCATGATACTAGTATTAATATGTTTTCAGCAACAAGAATTGACAGTCTCTGCATAAACCTCAATGGGGAGGAGCAGCAGAGAGCATGATATGCAATTCCACCATAGAAACCACTGCATTTAGGAGAAATGACTTTAAAACAGCTGTCCACTGTAGTGACCGCTATCCGCCAAAGGGTTAATAATTTTATATTAGTTTTTACCTATTTTTTGGGGCCCCTGTCAGGCAAGGGCCCTTGGAATTGTTCTAACTTTTCCCCCATATACGGTGCCCCTGAGTATCAGTGATATCTCCACCGAGCCTCCACAGCTTTGCGAGCCTCGAAGGATGCAGAGGTCGGAGCCCCCTGCACCTCCGACTGCTCCCACAGCCCAGATTCCTCCTCAGTCCAACCCGAGTCAAACGTCTAATGACCAAAAACGCTCCTTCAGCAGCAACAAAGCTTCCTACAGACTGTTCGCTGCACATTGGCGGTTCAAAATGAAAAAGAGAGGTATAAACATCTGAAACTGAAGGACTTGAGAAACGCCACCTAGAAATCACGTAATGAGAATCAGTGAGCTGCACACTCATGTCACCACCTGAACCAATCAGTGATCACTTTGTACCAAAAGAATGAGAGGAAAAATATGTTCAAACATATGTCCATAACATGTACATAGGGGTCTTCACGTTTCTGCTAACCTTTTACCAAAGAATGCGGCCTGACTTTAGAACTTCAGCATCATTTTCCTACCTTTTATCCACCCGTTGGTTTCCATACAGTCCACTACGGATGTTCATGAAAAAAACGATGGATCAGTTATTGTTTGTGAAGTGTCGCGCCACGATCATCGATCAAACAATTTAATGTTTTATTTAAACTGCAGCATTCATAGGTCGTTTGTGTTGGCACACTGAAGTCGCCCACCAGGGGGAGCCCTTACTCAATGCTAAGCTTCATTCAACCCACCTGACACAGGTAAACACAGGTGATAACATGACTGTAGGCCTCTGTAAAAAAAAAAAAAAAAATCTCTAGACTACATGCTTAGTATGACAATTTCCTGTTACCATGGCAATGATGGGTGTGCTGTAATCTTGATATATTTGGGCTGTACGAGCTCTACTCCAGGGTGTCAGCCTGGCTAGCTTGTTGTTAGCCTAGCGAGCTAACAGCAGTGAGTCTCTGTGGCTAGGCTAGCCCGTTAGCCTAGCCTTAAAGTCATTCAGACAAAAGTTCATAACTCAGTGTTGTATACAATGTGACGGAGTCCCTAAATATGGAAATAATAATAATAATAATGAGAATACATACACCACAATGTTAAACACAGGCAGCTGTCCATTCAGTCAGACAGGGCTCAGTTTTGGGCATATGATCAATAACTGATTGTCAATGTGAAAACTGATCTTTTTTTTTTTTTTTTTTTTTTTTTTTTTTTTCAAAATATGCATCCCTATATGCCACTATGATTCCTTTATGATTTGCATAATAAGAAAATTAACTTCCCAAAACTTCCAAAACTTTCCTCACACTAGTCTTCCATCACTGCAATAATGTCAATTTCCTAAAAGCAGCAGCTCTGTTGTGTTTTCATGACATGAAATTTGGCCTCTTCACCAGCTCTACACCGCAGATTTATTTATTTTATATACTTACAGTAGCAGAACATCATAAGGCTGGTGTTTCAACAAAAAAGTAAATCTGAAAATCAAGGAATTTGGATTATATTTTGTGAAATCTGTAGCATGCCTGCGTGATTTGCAAAATGGTTTCCTGCAGTCTTAAATTGTGGGTAAATTGTAGTAAAGAGGCCAAACATTCAAACGCTCTGGAGCGGTCCTTCATCGCTGGTGAATCCAGATTGTCTGGCTGGAGAGCTTGTTTACTGCTATTAAGAGGTAAACACTCTTAACTTTTATTTGTCACTGTGTGTGGGCGGAGAAGTGACTGTACTTGACACCAGAACTTGATTTGGGTAAATAGAGCAAATATTCAGTGTCTCGATTAGATGGAAAGAGACACATTTCTTTACTTTGGCCCCACTTTTTGAGTTAGGCTGAGAAGACGGCTTTATTTTTACATAAATATCCCACCTAACGCAGTTTTAATACATTCTACTGCTGAGTTGTTGGCTGTTTCATGGTTTATACTCCACATTTGCAGTTGTTGTTGTTGTTGTTGTTTTTTTTTTATCATTTTTCCATCATCACCACCACCTTTACGTATTCAAGGAGGACCAGCTGAAAGCAGTGATTTCTGCCGAATCCTGATTACAGGAGTTACGAGCAAAAGTTAAAAGCAAACACACGTACAGGTTTCAAATGACAGACGTGACTTTAGACAGCAGCTCGCAGATCAAGTGTCACGCAGAAGAAGTTTGAAACGATCCACTGGAATCAGGTTATCTAAATTTAGCAGGTGTATTTAGCAATGTGAGAGCTATAGTATGTACAGTAAAAGTAAGTTTTCCTAAATTCGGTATTGACATGAGCACTAAAACCTCTTGTGACCATGTGAGGTGCATGGTGCTTTTGTATTATAGAGGACAGGTAAGCTAAACAGGTAATTCATTAACCCTCCTGTTATGTTCAAATTTACGAACATCTTTTATGTTTGGGTCAGTTTGACAGTTTAAACCTCCACAAAATTATTATAATTAAAATTGTTACCAAAGTTTATGTGTCAGGTACTTTATGTTTCTTTGTTGATGACCTAAATAGCCCTTTAAATAAAATATAACTCCCCCACCCCCACTTATACATACAGTATTCCTATTATGCCACTATGGGAAAATATGCAAATCAACATAAAATCTCACTGACTGACCTAAAATTGGAAAGAAATATACATTTTTGGTGTTTTAATAGCTTTATATTATTTCTAAGTACAGATTTTTGTTATTTATAACCGATGCGTTACAAAGTGCGTACAGGACATTGCAAACATCATCATGTGAATTTCATGTTTACCCGGTAGTGCCCATTACATTAGGAAAACTCATTAAATATGAAGCAAAAAAAATTATGTTAATCATTTATTTAAAGACGTTAAACATTGGCTGGGGTCAAATTGACCCCAAACATAATAGGAGGGTTAAGCAATTATTTGTGCATAAAAACAGCTGTAAATAAGATTGTTGTATCCTATCGCAACCCTCACAAATCTTACCGGTCAATCATTCCTCTCAACTTCATGACACCACACACACACACACAAACGCACACACAGATATTTGAGAGACGACACACACACCTCGTTGCCGTAGAAACTTCGTCCCCTGTCTCTTTTTGCCCCCGGTCCCCGTGTCCCAGGCCCCTCGTTGGTGCTGATTGTCTGCTGAGCTGCTGCAAGAATTTCATCAAGTTTATCTGAGAGAGAGAGAGAGTGAGAGAGAAAAGGAAAGACGAGAGGAAGGGGGGAGGAGGGGATAGAGGACAATGAAACAGGCAAACAGGAGAATGAACAGCGAGAGCAAAACGCGACGAGAGGATGAGTGACAGCGACACGGGCGGGTGAGAAAAAAAAAACGGGACGAGGCTCGGGGTGAGGAGGGCGTGTGAGGTTCAGGTGCAGAACACAAAAATGTGAAATCATACGATCTGCCTTACTCAAAGCCATCTGATAGACTGTCCTCTTCTTCTCTGTAACTTGTGAAGACTCGAATTCTGGAAAAAGAGCAAACCCAGTGAAGTCGCTTTAATAATAATAATAATAATAATAATAATAATAATAATAAACGAGCCGCACGTCACTTTGGACAGACACAAGCACAATGCGCTCAGCGAGAATGCACCAGAGCGTACCTGATTTTTTTTTCCAAGGGGTAGCAGCTGGAAAGAGG
Source organism: Myripristis murdjan (assembly GCF_902150065.1). Taxonomy (NCBI): domain Eukaryota; kingdom Metazoa; phylum Chordata; class Actinopteri; order Holocentriformes; family Holocentridae; genus Myripristis; species Myripristis murdjan. The sequence continues at coordinate 27,126,183 of NC_043987.1, read as the reverse complement.
ACAAAAGGAGACTTAAGTTTTGGCAGGAGTGAAACTGCGATAGTGTTGTTACAGTGAATACTAATCATATTCCCCCGGAGCCTAACAAACTGAGTCACCTCGCCGGGCTCCTCGATCTCAGCTATAGAATAATGTACAGCACACCCACACTCAGAGACTGCCGCGGCATCTATGAGGCAGCTATGTTACGGTAAATATGTTGCACACACAATTTACTGTAAAGAAAAAAAAAAACACTTGAACATTCATGCATAAAGATGGAATGGGTTTGCAGACGCTTCCCACCTCTCTCCACTGTTTTAGTCGTGACGGTCCAGTCAGCATTGAGGTGAAGACAGAGGAGAGGACAGAGGAAAGACAGAGTTAGTGAGTTAAAACACCGGGCAGCGCTGAGACAAGTCCACAGGGGGAAGGGAGTACAGAGGAGGGATTAAAGGTGACCCTGTGGTGTGTGTGTGCATACGCCGGTGTGTGTCACTTGGTGTGTGTGTGTGTGTGCATTGTGAGAGTAAGGACTGCACTCATTCTGAAGCGGTTATTTCTGATCATGTGCGTTGAAATCAAGCATGAAAGGGGGTTGTGAACTTGTAATCTCTCACTATCGCTCCTGTTCTGCAGTGTGGCATTTGATTAAGGCGCGGTGTCTGAATCTGCGAGGTAAATCTGTACAAAAAAAAAAACAGTGGCGGTATTGTATCGTGAAAACGGCAATTGAGAATTTTTGGGGTGTGTTGCAGAGGGATTGTTTTCATTTTAACGCCCTTGTCATCTTGCAGCATGACTTCCAGGTGAACTTGGACACTGCACCAATCACACGGGGCGAGGCGGTTTAAGAGGTGTCACCGCTAAATTAATTCTAATGCATTAGAATGAGCATATGGCAGGGGCCGACATGGCTTCATCGCACATTGTGCTCCTCTCACCTTGATGAGGAAGGAGGCACGGGGCAACGAGGGCCTGAGTCATGATGTGTCTGACTGCAACTTGTCAACCTTTGACCGGTAAGTGCGCTTTTTTTACTCTCTATGTCTCTCCTGTTTATTAAAGGTACTACCTGCAGCGTATTTAAACATCAATATTTTTTATCTATTTTATTTAGCCTTTATTTAACCAGGTCGCTCCCATTGAGACACAAAGATCTCTTTTCCAAGGGAAGCCTGGCCAAGATAGCAGCTTAAAAACATCAAGTTACAGCAGGACAACACAGAATCAAACAACAATAAATAGACCAAATACAATCTGGTCACGTCATAGAGTTAATATGGGGCTTTCATGAGCGGCAGAGGCAGATACTAAGTCGCTCATAAGGTCTATCTTCGTCAAATTCATTGTGACGTGTTGATAAAGTTACTGCAAATAAATGAGACCATGGTCGAGATGATTGGCAGTCTCTGACTTAGTTTTCTAAAAATGTAGGACCACGTCTCCCATAAACCCCGCTGCCTCCCGTTGCTAAGACGATGTTGCTTCTTGCTCTGTTTGCTGTTAAAAAGCCGGAGCCTTTCACTGGTTTGTGCCATGAAGCAAAAGAGACGATTTCCTGCCAAGATTCAACAGTGGCCTGATTTATTAACAGTAATTATACTGACGTCTCAAAGTAAAGTGATGTGGTGATGATTTACTGTTGTCAGAATGATACAGACAGCCCCTTTAAGTTTACGCAGTTCACAGGTGATTTCCTAATTTCATCTCGGTCATTTTCAAAACTTTTCCTGAAACAGTAAATCTCAGAAAGTGGTGCAGAATTACCTCAGCAGTCACAATGAGTTTCACGTGTGCAGCCGGATAATCACCGATTTAGAAATCGCAGGAAGGGGCGTTGTTTGACCTGTCGCACATTTTGACTGAATTTCTGATTGTTCGCGCTACAACACTGAACTGTTTAGGAAGGAGTTTCGGAAAGGACCAAGCTCGTGAGAACACTGGAGGCGGCTTTAATGTTACTGGAGCGTGTAATCCTAACATGTCCTGTGTGTATGTATGAATGCAATGAGATAACGCAGATCTAGTGCTTCTGGTAGCTGTGTGAGATAATAGATGTTAAGCTGTGTTTGCAGGTGCTGGTGGGGTGGGTGGGGGGGGTTCAGGGGACCGGCTGCTGTGTTCCAGACTGGGTGCTCATGCTGTGCTGATCAGGTGGAGTCAGACCACGGAGAGAGGGCAGGTGAGGGGAGGAGATGAGGCAGGGATGGAGCAAGGGCTGATCTCTACACTCTATAGTTTAGCCCCTGTCTTATTGTGGCTGACAGCATCCGGGTGCATTGGGATGGGCTGTGTGTGTGTGTGTGTGTGTGTGTGTGTGTGTGTGGCTGTGTTTGTAAGGACAAGTAGCATCAGGACGGCCCGTGGACAGGACTGAGGCACCAGCTCGGGGAGCCGCACAGCTTCCTCTCCCAGTGCCACCTATCATCTGCTCTCATCAAACATCAGCTGCTCACTGAGCATGAGCGGCAGCCAAGATGGCAAATGTTTAGAACATAACCTGGTCAATATTAAAACGTTGGCATACATATTTTTTTTGTTTTTCTGTTTTATTTGACTGTTAGAGAGAGGCAGAAAAGGCAAGGGAGAAGAGAGAGGGGATGTCATGCAGCAAAGGGCTCAGGCTGGATTCAAACCCAGGCCGCTGCTGTAAAGACTCAGCCTTGATCCGTGGTATGTGCTCTACCAGGTGAGCCACCAGGGCATCCTGCTGGCCTACATTCTGGTCTGCAAGTGGGGGGGGGGGGGGGGGGGGGGTTGACCCTCACCACACACTCCTCTCCTCCTATATCGCCTCACACAGATGGCATAAGAATAGCCATGCATGATAACACGGTTACCACAGCAACAGACCTGGAACAAAATTGTTTTTTTTCTCAAAAATTACTCATCAAAAAAAAAAAAAAAAAAAAACGGATTTTAGCTTTGGGTGTCAGCAATAGCTTCGGCTCGGGTGCAGCCTTGTCCAGATAAAGTGTGGATGTTTTTTAACAAATGACATTGAGAGCGGCGGAAAACATCTCGCGACTTTACTGCGAATAATCTGCAGACATAGCAGACACGTTGTGATGATGTTGGTCGAACCCGGAAACAAGGCTGCAAGGAAACTTTGCTTCCTTCTCCTCTCAGGTGGTGCCCACCCCCCATTCAGGGTTACCTTGGTAACAAACCCGTGCTGAGTGTCAGCATCTGTTTGTGTAGTGTGTGTGTGTGTGACTGTTTCGGGCTGGTAGGCTGCTCTGCGGGCGCCGGGGTTAAAGCTGTGGGCCAGCTGGGGAGTGGTGGGGGTGCAGGGGGGTAAGGGGTCAGAGAGGGGGGGCGGTGAGAGAGAGAGGGGTCACAGGGTGGGTGGGGACACTTTTTCTGGTGGGGTTACCTGTAGTGGGGGTGCTGGAAGTGACAGTGTGGAACCTCTGAAAGAACAGTGAAATGCGTTGAGACTCTCATTCAAGGCGGCAACCCATCCTCTGTTCACTTTCCTCCTCCTGACGCTCCTCGGTTCTCTATCACTGTTTAACCATCTCCCTCTCGACTCTGACTTTGCTGTCTATATTTAGCCCCAACTCAACTCCACATCACACCTCCAGTATCTTTAGCAACCCCCAGCACTCCCTTTTCACACGGTTTCTATCATTCCTCATCACCTCATTCTATTTCCACCCTATAACTTTTCTCTCCTCCCTCCTCTACTTCAAAGCGCTCCCTGCTTTCTTTGTCTCCATCTCCCTATCAGCCTGCTCCTCTGCTCTGTCTAATCTTCCTCTTTGCCACACCCCCCCACCCCCCCACCCACCCCCCAAATCATTGTCTAAACCCATTTCTTACCCATCTCCTCCAGCTCCGAAGTCATGGATTTGGAGCGCAGGGCGATGGCCGGAGTGCTCAGCCTTTTGCTCTGCTGGGGGACTGGAGGGGGGGGAGGGAGCAGAGGGAGACAACAGTGGTCGGTCAGCTGAAGTAGTTCAAGGACAGACGGAGAAAGAAACGGCAGACGTGTGAGCTCTTTACAAAAAAGAGTCCACATGACGGTCAGCTCCTGGTGCGCAAATTCAGAATTAAGCACTTAGAAAGCAGGAGGAGAGGAGAGAATCTGCACCGACTCAAAAGGAGAGACACTCATGATGGTTAAAAAGTGCAAAACATGAGAGCAAACTGATGGATTTAATCAAAACATCTTAGGACTTAGGCATTTTTTTTGTACTATATTATGCACTTTGTACTTCCTGTTTGTGTATCAAGTCTAACAGTTCCTGAATCCCAGTACCGGGCGTCGGGTTCTGTCACTTGGTACATTTATATATGCTTCTTATATTCTATTCATACACACTGTTTATATTATATATACACTGTTTACATTTATATAGGCTGTTTATATTTATTTACATATACTGTTTATATTTATACATATTGTTTATAATTGATATATACTGTTCATACCTATGTATTTCATATTTTATATTCACATTTTTTTTTTTTTTTTTTTTTTTTTTTTTTTTTTACCTTGCTTTATTTATTTATTTAGGCTTATACTGGGACCTGAGTTCTAATTTCGTACCACTAACGTGTAAATGTGAGCTGGTATGACAATAAAGATCCTTGAATCCTTGAATCCTTTTTGAATCACAAGGCTGTGATCGAACGTTTGCCTCTCAGTGACCAGATATTATGGCAAAAATAAGAATTCAATACATAAAGACATGGGGAAAGTGCAATAACAAAACTGAAAGAAACCAAACACATTCCAGTACGACCATGAAAACAAGCTGATGGTGGTAACTAACACAACAATAAGAAGTACCATTAAGAAATACCAAACACAGAGAAAAGAAAAAAATGTGGGTAAAAAGTGCTTATAACATTATTTGTTCTTATGGTAGGCTACAAGCAAAACATTTTTTTTCTTATCGCATTTTTTTGCTCACTCTGTGTATTAAAATGCTCTTATTTTGAAAAAAAAATTCCAAACATCAGTTCCCAACTATGATCAATTTGTGTCATATTTGGCACATCAGGCAACTGTGCTTGATTTTTTTTTTTAAACAAACAAAATATCATAAAACACAAAAATTCTTTAACACGTTGGTAATTCCAAACACAGAAAATAACACTTTTTTCCATTATTTAGGATTATCTTTCTATTATTTTGACCAATTTGGTGAAAATGACCTCAATATACCTGCTGTGTTAAATTTGAGGCAGCCATTTTCAACACGGTTTTACAAACAAAAACGTTATGAAATGTTCAGTAATTTCACATTGCATGAACTCGGTAATTTTTCCTGTCGACGTTTCAGTAAATATTTTCTGTACAAATGCTGTACAGTTGATGTACAAGGCTGAAAACAATCATGTCTTAAATATGACACGTGCGGCTTTATAGGGTTAAACACTGTTAGTTTTTTGGCATCATGGGTCTCAGGTTTGTAATTTTCTGTTTTTTTTCTTGACAGTGTGCAGATTCTGCAGATCCCTGATGCTTTACCAAGCACACGTTTTATCATCTTAAAAACGTAACACTACCACCGCCGGGGCCAGCGGGCTCTTACTTTTCTTCCTGGGACCCTCGTCCATGTCGGGGTTACGGGTTACCATGACAACCTTGACCATGAGGCTGTTGCCGCCTTGCCGGATCATGTTGACGACCTGCCGGTGACCCACCTTCACCACGTTCTGACCGTTCACCTGGACGAGAGACACCCACACAGAGAGAGAGAGAGAGAGAGAGAGAGAGAGAAGGGAAAGTTTATTGTTAGCGGACACTGTAATTATATTTAGATAATTCAGCAATAGTGATGCTACAGCAAAATTTACTTGAAGTCATACTGTATGTGCTGGGACTTTTCCATTCTTTTTAATCCAGAAATTAAACAATAAAAACAAAATAATTACAGGTTGAGTTTTAGCAAGGACCTCACAATACAATATTTATCACAATACATGGGTCATGAAACTATTAGTACCATGATACATCACAAAGCTACATAATAAACTGAAAATGCATAGAGCTTAAAGTACAACCTACTGCATAACACTTGGGTAGACTAATAACACAGTCAACATATTCTGTGCTAAATCAGGCTACAAACTGATTCTAAATAATAATAATAATAATAATAATCCCATTCCATTTTATTAAAACAGAATATGGACAATGCACTTATTTTACACAGCGCAGTAAAATATAGATGTCATAAAAACAAGTGCATAAGTAATACATTGCATAGTAATACATTTGATTTTCATGGACCTTTCTGGATCGATCAAAGTCATTTTTCATACCTCTCAGGACTTGTTTAGGAATTCTCTCAGTCAGTGATTTCATTTCCTGACGACACAACAGTCGAAAAGCCCTGGCAGACCTCTACTTTTATCCCCCATAATGCACCAGTGAGTCACGGCAGTACCTCTATGAGGAAGTCTCCCATCCTGAGGCCGGCTCTCCAGGCCACACCTCCCTCGTCCACAGACTCCAGGTACTGCAGGGCTGGGAATGCCGGGGTTGGAGTAAACTCCTCGATGGGAGTCTGAGCTGCAGACACCGAGAGAGAGAGAGAGAGAGAGAGAGAGAGAGATAATGTGACAGGAGAGGATACTACAATAAACCAGTCTGATTGCTAAGTGCAGGGAGAGTGTGTGTGTGTTTATTTCATGTTTCCTTACCCTTGGCCCCTCTCAGCACAAAGCCGAAACCCTCGCTGTCTTTTTTCTGCAGAAGCACTGTCTTCTCCTTGATTATATAGTCACTGGCAGAGAAGGAAGAGAGAGAGAGAGTTAGAAATGACTGGAGACAGAAAAGAAAGACAGAAGAAGAGGAGGAGGAGGACAGCATGGGAGAGAGAGAGAGAGAGAGGGAAAGAGGGACGAGAGAGGCCTACATGTACATCCTTGCACATTCGTATTCACCCGCTGCACCAGGAGGGAGCCTTAATCCATGGAGGCGAGGGGGGTGGGGGTGGGGGGGTCAGAGAGTTACTCAAATCAAGCTTGAAGGGGCATAAACAAACATGTTTACCTGTCTGCCCTCACCTTACTCTACCCCAGCGACTCCCACCCTCACCCCCCCACCTCCCCAGCACTCCTCCTACCCAAATAATGTCTCACCTGTGTCAATCAGGTCAATATTACAAATCAGCCCTATGCCCGTCGTTGCCTTCCACCTCTGATAAGGTGGACATGATGTAGTTTGTTTGATTACATGGCTCTGGGGTCAGCAATCAATACGACACTTCACACTGAGCATAGTTCAAACAATTCAGCCGAAACTGGTTCCTTTGGCCAGGTGAAGATAATGCCACTCAGACTCAGGTGCTAGAAGTGATGTTAGAAGTGAGAACACAATAATAAAAATTACAAAAACCCAAAAATTTCTGATTTTATGGAGTGTATTGTTATATGACCACTGTGTCATTTGGTAAGGAGACGGACACTGACCATATTCATATTTTGAGCCTATGCCTGAATCCTGAATACATTTTGGTCTGGAAAGAACTTTTATTGGTTATTCTCAAACTATGGGCAACATTAAAGTTTCCCTTAAGAGTTTTGGAGAAATTCACTGAGAAAGCCTCTGCAGTGATAAATAAATTAACCCTATAAAGCCTGAACTATGAAAGAATTGGCAGAAAATTCCATTTTTTTGAAATTGAACCCTTTATTTAGTCCTATAACAAAATATATATAAAAAACGAAAAAAAAAAAAAAAAAAATGTTATTACACGACCTTTCTGGTGTATGATATATGATATGTACTTGTAGTGCATATGGTCCAGTATGGTCCAGGGTGAACAGGGGAAGTGTTCAAAGGTATACAACAGTATTTTGGTCAAGTATTGATTAAACTGAAAGCGAAAAACGGAATTGAAAATGTGTATCATATATGATACAAATGGCTTAATAGGGTTAAGTAAAATTTTTAATCGTTTTGTTGACAAATACAATGGAATCTAGTTATGACCCCCTCACCCCTTTCTGTCCCTGTCAGTCAAATATGAACACATTTTACTACATCACTTTAAACAACTGCTGCTTCTCTACTTGCTGTGGAAAAGGATAATGACGACAATCACTTTCAACATTCACACTAAACATTTCCATACATCATTTTCCATCGTTCATCTCCAAATGCTTGAAAATGGAGGGTTTTTTTTTTATATTGAAATATCAAGGTAGGTAGGATGCCTTGGAACCTCTTCACACAGGTTTAAACAAAGTCCAAGATATTCTGAGCTTAGTCGCAGATATTTTCAAATCCTACAAACGCCGCTGACGTTGACACCCGATAGCCAGCAGGTCCTTGTGCTCAGAGGGTCTACCAGCAAAACAAAATGAAAAAAGGTGATGCTGATATTGACGATGCTCTCATGACAACCCGAGAAGGCAAATTACAGAAAAGAGCAGAGACAAGTCTACAGTTACAGTTACAGTATTGGATTCAGATTAGGTTTGGCTGCCTTACTCCTCCGCTGCCAAAATCTTTAATCTTGTGGGATGACAGGAGAACTCTCTCCGGTACACAAGCTGTTTCTGAGCCCATGAGACGTTTGTTTACAAGCCCTGGTTTACTTGTAACTGTGCAGCATGCACTTAAAAAACCAAATACAACAACACAACAAATTAAACTTTTCATCTTGGGTTTGGACCAAAGGCTTCAAACTGTGGGTGTAATCTCATCCTTAATGTGTCATGGTTTTACAGGCTTCCCCACCCCGACAAAAGCAAAATTCTGAGATAAACGCTAAAACTGAACTGAATACTTTAAACTTAAAATATTGGTTATCGAAAGGTTAAATCCCATAACATCTGTATCAGCTTTCAAAATCCCAAATTTCCTGAACCCCGGCCATCACTACTGATAATTTGTGCTGCAACCCTGCGGTACAGTGCCTTCACAGTAGATGAGTGAATTGCTATAGTATAGTACAATAGCTTTTGCAGTGCGTTTGACAACGAGCCCAGAGCCGTTCCCCAGCAGAACCTCAGAAGGAGAAGCTATATGTGATGGTGTTGCTTGTTGCCTCAGCAACAGTGAGAAGTGAACGCAGGGAAACTTAGCGGTGTGGGTCTACAACAGAGAGTAATGTAGGCATGGAGAGCCAGGCCTTGTAATGGCACAGCATTAGTCATCCACAGTGGAGAAAAAGGATCGCTCACATGCAGAGTCCATGGGGAAATTTAAGGTTAGGCTCGGCCCGGTCCCACGGCACACCGACGGAGCAGAGCCGTAAAGAGAAGAGGATGGCAGACACCACATGAGGAGAGCCCGTGCATTAATACAGCAAACCTTAAAATTCTCAGAGACTGTCTCTTCCTATTGTAACTGCCATAGCTTTTCATGTAATCTGACAATTAATACACATTTCCCTCTCTAAAAAAAACAAAAAACAAATGCACTCCGCCAAAATGGCCCGTCCTTTCCTCTTTCCTCTGAAGTTGCAGCTCCACTTTGTGTCCATGTCGCGATGAGGAACAGACGCAAAAATGCCACTTCGACTTTAGACATTTTATTAATTAGATACTGTTCAATAAGGAAAGCATGGACCGCAGAAAATAATTTTCCTCAAGTGATGTTCGCTGTGATGACGTCCGACAGAGTGTAGGTACAGAGGGATGAAGTGTTTGACCTATGACTGACTGGCTCCGTTCACCTCTTGCTGAGGCACTGTGTTAAAAAATAGTTCCCACAAACAGATGTGATGGGTGACTGCAACATAAATGACAGTTCCCACCGTCTGTGATTAAATTACACTGTATGATAGAGCTACAGCGATAAAACTATATGCTGTTTGGTGTGTTCTGTCATCCAAAACACCTCACAGCACCATGAGCGCATACATTTTTAGGAGGTGTGGGAATCAAGTTTGTAACCCTGACATTGTTAGTGCCACTCTGCCACCACCAGGCACCATGACCGCCATGGCTGCATGCAGGATATGAGCTCCTCTGACTACATGCAGCCAGACTCAGTCAAACACCACAACACGTAGAGCCGTCAATACATGGGAGCATTGGTCATCCTGCTCACTTGGTGGATTGGTCACCGAATGTTTCAGCGAGTGGGAGTGACATTTCTCTGTGTTTAAACTATGAGCTGAGAAACAAATGATTCAATGCGGCGCCGTCAGTCAGCAAGCTAATGTGTTATCGAGTGACTGTTCAGGCAGCGAGCAGTCATGTAGTAAAATGTCCCCGTCGGTGGGGTCACTGTGTCTCATGCCGTCTGAGTCAGTGTGTCTGCAGTGGACACTCGTGGCTCAGCTGCATGAAGGCGAGTACAGAAACAGTTTGGCCTCCCAGTGGATTTTTGGAAAAACAAGAGGATTCAAGCCACAGCCAGATAAAAAAAAAAAAAAAACAGGAAAAAGAAATGTACTGATTAAAACCAATGCATTTCAGTGTGTGACCTTCATCTGGCCTGTACAAAAGGTGCTTTGAAACTAATTTAAATCCAAACTTTAGAATGAGACAGTCACATAATGTATATTAGTGAAACTCCTCACCCTGTGAAAGACCACCAAGCTGAACACAGGAGTTCAATCACAATGAGAGAGAAAACTAGTGGTGTTTTTAGGCATTTTACTGACTTAACATTTTCTCATTCTTTTTTATAGGCACTGAACAGTGTTTATGTTATGGACCTTCTATAACAGACTGCTATGTTCCCCTTGCCAGTAGAGGTCACTAGTGGATTACTGCTCATGTTGTTATGCAACATCCAGGTAGAAGAAGAAGAGCAGAAAACTGAATGGAGCCAAAAAGGATGTAGCAAGTGTCTAAGTAAAGTATTCAAATGGACTTTATGTCTCCTACTGATTCATTCACCAACAGAACAAACTGGCAACGAGGATGTGTTTAGCGACTATGGATCGCCCCTGAAAGACTTTCAGATGCCCCTGATGCGCAGTTAATTGGATTAATTAGATGGAGAATTGTGGAGGACAGTATTGAAGCCACTCTGTCTGTAATCAACACGAAACACATCACATGCAAGTGCACAAAATCAAACTGTACCTACAATATAAAGCTAGAGGCTGCTGCTGCCCACTGGGCTGATGGAGGAAAAACGTGGACCAAACGGACGCAGTCAGAGCGGGACCTGCTAAGTCAATTGGGCGCACACCATCACATCAGTGCACACACACACCCACAACAGGAACAGCTCCATCAGTGGAAAACACTGGTTGTAGCTGCTATTGGTCCCAAAGTTTAGACACTTTCTTCCATGTTCTAGACGAGCCTGCCTCTTCTTGTTCTTCACTGTGTTTCATCTCCGTTCCTCTATCTCGCTAACATGGTTTGCAACACACACACATCAAATCATGCCTTCCCCTGAGCAACTCAAGTGAATGTCTATGGATATTCTCATTTATCCAGGTCATCGTTCTCTTTGGGCAAAATAGAATCGTAGGCAACTGGACTTGTATTTGTCTTAGGAAGTAGTTCATCAGTTCATGCGCATCGGTCTGACCCAAAATTCTCAGCAACATGTCTATGGATATTCTCATTTATCCAGGTCATCGTTCAAGTGAATGTGACAACCCTACACAAGAGTTCATTGCGGAGATTGCTGAGGTTTCTCCACTTCTGACTGCACTGCCATTAGTTCAGAGTTGAATGTGAGGACGGCCCTGTGCTGATGCAGCTCCATCGAGCTCTTCAGTCTAACTGGCCCAAAGAGAAAAAGTCAGTCCCAAGTGACTTGCTCTGCTGATCGTCCATGGACCACGGCTCATGGTGCCTGTAGCACTGCGGCAGGAAGTCGTCCACCGAGCGCATGAAGGACACCGAGGTGTGGTCCAAACAAAGCAACGGCTGAGAGAGCCGTCCTGGTGGCCGTGCTTGGCGGACATGGCTCATTCAGTGCTGACGTCATGTGCCACATGTGAAGCCTGTGTTAAGACAGCTGGAACTGCCCCTGCCCCATTGCAACCTGTCACGCCTCCCATCTCAGCGTGTTGCCTTTGATGTAGGCGGTCCCTTTGAGCGACTGCCATCACCCTAATCGATTACTTCAGCACGTGGCCAGAGGTGGCTACAGCTCACACTGTCCTCCTGTTCCTGGCAAACGCCTTGGTCCGTGAAGGTTACCCCAGCACCATTTCAACGCGTAATGGACGACAATTCACCTCCACTGTTTTTGCTGACTTCCTGAAAGAGAGAGTAATTAACCAGATCAAGACAAGTGTCTGCCACCTCCAAGCTAAAGGGGCAATCACCCGTTTCAGCAGAGTCCTGAAAGACTGTGCTCAAGCAGCTGAAAAAACTCTGGAAGCAAGCAATCACCACTACACTTCACAGCGACCATGCAGCAACCCATGTCACCGCTGGTTCATTCCCCTTCCTAACCCCGGCTGGGGAGGCCGAGTCAAGTCAGAGGCAGAGTCACACAACAGCAGCTCAAAAGCAAAGGCGACACTGACCAAACTCCCCAAGTTCACTGCGGGCGACGGTGTCCGAGTAGAGACTTCAGCCAGTCCAGCTCCGTGTTCAAGAGAAAGACATCCACCAGTTTGGACTACAGACTACATGATAATAAAAGTGTGCTTAAGAAAAAGAGAGGATAAGAAGACAAGTAAAGGGTGTAGGCGGATTGCTGCTCTATAAAAAAAAAATAATTACAAGTTACGTTAACAGTGACAGTTTCATTCAACAAATTGTCTTTACAGAGCTCGTGCCTTAAAAGTGAAGTTGTAAGATGCAACGCGCTTTTTCCAGGAACATTTATAACAGAATCCGAAACCGCTACACTTGAATTTTGTTATTTTCAGTAATTTTCCGATATGCTTCAAATGGTATCTTTTGAGTTGGGAAAGTGGTCATGTTCACCGTGAAGTAAGGAGATCAAAACCTTGTTAAAATCAGTAAAGAGAAGCCCTTTTCTCTTCTGGTAGTTGGAGTGCGTTTTATCTACAGACTTCTTGTTGTGGACAGACTGCTATGTTCGCCTGGCCTGTAGGGGTCACCAGTGGATTACTGTTCACACTGTTATGTAACATTTAAGACACAGAAGAAGAGTGGAAACCTGGACGTCACCAAGAAGAATGAAAACATGTGTTTCAGCTGAGTGTTGAGGACAGTCGTAAAGGTAAAGGTTAAACCGACCCAAGAGGCAAAGACATTTACTCTTTTTTGCAATAAAAAAATTAAAACGGAGCCTGCTTTTTAACTTTTTTTTTTACCTCAGTATTTCCATTTCCTAATAGAATGAATGAAAACGTTAAAGATTTGTTAAAGATTTTCTGTTTTTTGCCTCTTTTATTGCTGCTTTCACTCATTATATGTTTTACCTATTTAGTTTTGCTCAGTCAGACAACTCACGTGAACATGTTGTGGATACATTACAATGAAATGTGCATGTGGAGTAATATTATTGTGAGCACGTGTCTGAGTATGTTGAGAGGTGGCAAAAGGGGTGAAGAGGCTTTAAATTGACCGCCTTGATGCGACGGAGCGCTTGATGTGGATGTCTGGAGCAGGTTTAGGTCATGTGATGACGAAGTGAAACGAGCTGACTGCCTGAGCCTCATTTCATTTTGCCTGTTTTAGCATCAGTCAGTCTGTTTTTTTTTTCTTTTTTTTCTGTTATTCATCAGTCCATAGTCACATAAGCAGTGAGTCTGACGCGGTGCAAGCGTGGGTTGTATATGCTGCCAAGCGCTTGGTTATTTTGAAGTTTCCTACTTGTTTTTTCATTGGCTTTTCAGAGACTGTTCTTTCATGCGATTGGCCGTGTGCTTGTTTTATTCTACAGTATGTATTTAAACTGGCTTCAGAATAGCTTTGTTGAACACTGATGAAGGACACATGCTGAAACACACTGGTTTTAATCAGTAAATTCCTTCGTCCTTTTTTTTTTTTTTTATCTACAAGTGTTGCTGGATTCCTCTTGGTTTTCAAACGTTCCTGATGATTACATGCACTTTGCTTTTTTTTTTTTTTTTTCTGGGTGAACTTGTGCCAGATCTTCAGTTCAGAATCACAGTGGATTTTCACAGTTTAAATAGACTGGAGAGTCTGGAATGATCATACATCTTAAGTGTGTGACTGTGATCTCCTCCTGATCCTGTTGGGACAAACATGATTAAGTCAAGCATGTTTGAAGTTTTTATGATTCACGCTCGTGTCGTGCAAACTGGTCAGCAACTCAAATCTGAGCGGAGAGCGGCCGCAGACATGCAAAAATTTAAAATCGACCGGAAGCATCAGACTCATCAGTTCATCATCAGGTTCCCTCTGTTCCCAGTGTTTAGAGAGTCAATAAAAAAAAAAAGACAAAAAACCTTAAGTTGCATAGTTTGTCCCCAGTTTGAGAGTTGTTTTTTTGTTTTTTTGTTTTTTTTGTTTTTTATGAATGGAGGAGCAGCCAGCCAGCTCGAGTGTCAGTCAGTCAGTGAATCAGAGAGGTAGATACACCATGTCAGCCGGAACATACTGGAGAACCACACGCTGATAATCCCACCGCTCACCAGAATAGTCCCTGCCCACTCCATCTGCTCATGCCTCTCCTCTTCTCCCATCGCCGGCCTCTCTTCATTCTTAATTTTTCCGTTTTAATGGCTCCGCCTCCTCCACACCTCCTCCCCTATCGATCTCCTTTTCCTCTCCTAAAGACTGATAATCATACACGCATCTTTGCTCATACTCGTCCCCCTTCATCCCTTCCCGCTCAGCGTATAAATCCATGATGCTCTCGCCTTCTTTTGTACCCGTTCATGTTAGGGATCGACCGATATTGATTTTTCAGAGCCGATACTGGTTATTATTAATCCAGGACGCTGGGAACTGATATTTATTCATTTGGACCGATGTTCATTTGTAGTAATTGCAGTGTCAAAATTTACAGTATAAGCATTTTTTTTTTCTTTTCATTGTTCTATAAGTAAAAAAAAAATTGAAAAAATCTACTACTAAAAATTTGTCCAACAACACAAAAATAAAATTAAAAAATTTAATTACTATATTTATAATTAATTACAAGCATTTAAATAAAAAGGATTAAATCCAGTAAAACTGAAATGTCTTTGAGGCAATAAGTCGGGGCAAAATGCTACAACTTTTTGTCTTTATGTAAAAATAAGTTGAGTACAGATCCAGAGAAAAGGGAAATGAAAATTGTAATCTTATCCTGAGGAAATGTGGCTCCGCCCACTCGCTTTTGTCCCCCCGTCTGTCAGACAGAGAGGCGGCACATCAGCCAACATGAACATCAAACTTAAGATACCGATTATTGAAAAATTCAGAATATCAGCCCTGATAATCGGCCGGGACCAACAACGGATCGATCCCTAGTTCATGTTCATCCTGCTGCCCAGACACCAGTTACTAAACACACACACACACACACACACACACACACACACACACACACACACATAAACTGTGTTAAACCTGTTGTAGCTTTCATTCACAGAAGGCAGACGACTCCTCTCACACACCAACTTTTTCGAGCACAAACTAGCAGCACCTGAGCGCACAAACACAAAAACAGCCACCAAATCTCCTCCTTGTTTTTCCCATCATCCTCCTCTCCTGTTGTTGTACCAGAAGTCCATTCATTTCCTATGGAGCCGAGCAACAAGGGGAAACTCATCAACAGCCAATCAGATCTGTTTCTTGTTTCCCGCCTTGGTTCCGTCTGGTAACATCAAACCGGACGAGACGCCGTTCAAAGCTTCCCCGTCCCTTTTACCTTCACAGCAGAAATAAACGATAGACATAAACAAACTGCTTTGACTACAGTTGCACCCCAAGCTCTTATATATTATTGAATTTTTTTTTTCCTGTTTTATTTTAAATGAATGCCTCCTAGCTGGCACTTGCTGGGAAGCTACAGCATGGTAACAACCAATCACAACAATGCAACATCATGAAAGACACCCCCTCCACCAAAAAAAAAAAAAAAAACACATAATTTGACATGCAGACCCTTATACAGATGCACTCGGGGGGCCACACTCAGTCAGAGCGGAGGTGAACCAGCGGCACATCAGGGTGCCGGCGGTGCGAGCGCAGGGTTACGGCAAAGTCTCTGCAACAAGAAGCTTCGGCGTCCGTTTACAGAATCAGTCACTGGAAGAGCTGACAGATCGGATCTATCACGCTCCTGCGCTATACTA
Source organism: Myripristis murdjan (assembly GCF_902150065.1). NCBI lineage: Eukaryota > Metazoa > Chordata > Actinopteri > Holocentriformes > Holocentridae > Myripristis > Myripristis murdjan. The sequence goes on along the minus strand of NC_043987.1, from coordinate 27,110,089 downwards.
CTCATCCTGCCTTCACCAAGTGTGTGTGTGTGTGTGTGTGTGTGTGTGTGCATCTGTGTTCTCACTCAGAGTTGCACACACAGCAGCAACTCCTTGAATTTCATCCAAGCAGCACCTCCGACCAGCACGGGGCTCTGCTTGTCATTAAGGATGGCCACACCATGCCAGTCAAGTGTCGCCCGGCCGGCGTCAGGAACCCGTCGCACGCCGGACGCCGCGCGGCGCACCTCACGCCGCACAGGTGAGAAACCACGGCGTGCGGGAGGTTTGGCCGTGCGGGCTTCCATAGCCGCGTCAGGACTTGTCATGCATCCTGCATTGTGAAAACTCTTCACCGTGCACTGTTTCCATTCTCTCTCTCTCTCTCTCTCTCTCTGTCTCTCTCTCTCTCTCTCTCACACACACACACACACACACACACACAGGTAAACACACACAGAAACAGCAGCACGCAGGCTTTGTGAGAGCGTAGCGTAGCACATGCCATCCGCATGCCAGCGCAGGACGAATCTCTCTGCCGTACCTTTATGTTGGTGATGGACAGCAGCAAAGCACGCCATCCCTACACACACACACACACACACACATTCATGCACACACAAACAAGCGCACGTTCTGCACATCAGTGAACGCGGCGAGCATCACCGGTGCCGGCGCAGCGTTCGTTTTGCTAGAAAGGACATTCGTCTGAGAGAGAGCGATGCAAAGCAGGGAGAGAGGAGGAAGAGAGAGAGAGAGACACACACACACACACACACACACGCACGTTCATACAGCGAAACACAGAAACGGCTGCACTGCTCCATACTCTGGGCTGTGCAGCAGCTCTCTCTCTCACACACACACACACACACACACACACACACACACACATCCAGACACACTGACATCCATCTGCGAGCATGCGTTGCAACACATCCCCATCTGTCAATCTATCTGTCTGCCTAATTGATCCAGCTCTGCCATCCATGATGTCCACATGCATGCAACACCCCCCCCCCCCCTCCACCCCCCGTCTCCCCCGGCAACTGGAGAAGGGGGGTGGTGGGAAGGGGGGGAAGGAGGGGAAGGGGGAGGTTGTATAAAAAAAAAAAAAATAACACGGCGGGTACCTGTAAATGAACCAGACGCTCCTATTCACGGGCCCTAGCGACGGCCAGGAAGAAGAGAGGGAGAGGGAGAGGGAGAGCTCCTCCTCGCCGCATGCCCCCATCGCCATTTCCTCCCCTCCCTCTCCTCCTCCTCCTTCTCCTGCTCCTTCTCCTTCTCGTCTTCCAGCGAGACAGCAGCGAGCGCGAGCCGCGAGAGAGGAGGAAAGGAGGAGGAGGAGGAGGAGAGAGATATGGAGGAAAGGAGAGGGAGAGGGCCTAGCTCTCCCAAGCCCTTCATACTTAAGACAGAGAGAGAGAGAGGGAGAGAGGGAGAGAGAGAGGGAGAGAGAGGGAGAGAGAGAGAGAGAGAGAGGGAAGGAATGAGAAGGAGAGAGAGAGAGAGATGGAGATGGTTCGCTGTGACTGCGACACAGAAAGAGAGAGAGGGAGAGAGAGAGAGAGAGAGGGAGGGAGGGAGGGTGGAGGAGGGGGAGAGGGAGGGGGAATAAGGTGGCTTAGGAATAAAAAAGAGAGAAATGAGGTAATTTTGAGGGAGACGGAGAGAGGGAAAGACGTGGGGGGGGGGGGGGGGGGGGGGTAAAGGGGTGGCTGGGTTTGTTTGCAGGGCGCTTTATGCACAAACAGAATGCCAAATCACACACACACACACACACACACACACACACACACAGTCCAAAGAATCATGCATACGTACAGGCAAGCAAACTCACACACAACCACCAACCAACTCCACACTCTCTCTCTGTGTGTATTTCTCTCTCTCTTTCTCTCTTTCTTCCCATCCCTCCTTCTCCATGTCCCTCCTCTCCCCTCTTCTGCTGGTTGATATGAATAGTATTCACTCTGCCTATCCATCACTGTTATGATTTCCCATTCATAAAAATGGATGCGCTCGGGATAAGTCAAGTCCCCCTCTATACGGCATTTTCCTTGACTGCTGTCCCATAATAACTCACTGAGAGGAGGAGGAGGGGGGGGGGGGGGGGGGGGGGGGGGACTCGAAATGACTGGTATCATTAGAAGACGTGCGAGTCAGATTAATAATAATATGTGATATAATACGGCTAAATTCGGCTTACAGGAGCCCATAATTTGGTCGCGTTTTTTTTTTTTTTTTTTTTTTCTCGCTTATTAAATCTGACTTTGGCCAGATCCGTCTTGAGCTTCTGCTTTTGTCCTCTCCTGTTTTTATTGACCCCACGTGCCCTTAAATCATACTTAACTACCCCTCCTCCCCTTATTACCCCCCCCGCTCATGGCCTCCAACATGCACACACACACACACACATGCACACACATGCACACACACATACACACCCTCTCCCTCTATCTCCTCACATTCGCTGTAAACAAAGCATGAATGAGAGGGTAGAGCGAGGGGAAGAGGGGGGGAAGGAGGAGACGCATCGACGCAGACAGGAAGAGGAGAGAGGAGAGGAGACACAGCTGGCGGATGAGTGGTGGAAGGAAGGAGGAAGAGGAGGAGGAGAGAGAGGCAGAGAGGGAGAGGGAGAGAGGGAGAGAGATACGGATTCTCTCGAATAGGCACTCACATCATCTCTTAGTCAGAGCCTCCTTCCACGTATGTCGAAGCTGTCCTCCGTCGACTTGCCCTCCCTCCCTCCCTCCTTCCTTCCCTCACTCCGCTCTCTCTCCCTTTCCCTCGTCCTCTCTCTCCCTCTCTCCCTCTCCCTCTCTCTCTCATTTGCCTCTCTCTTGCATTCAGGGACGATTACTGCACTTGTCTCTTCTCCTCTCCCATCTCTGCCTTTTTGTTTCCCTCCCTGCATGTGAAGCTATACTGCTGTGATTATAGAGTGTGTATGTATGCATGTATGTATGTATGTGTGTGTGTGTGTGTGTGTGTTGGGGGTGAGAGAGAGTGAGAGATGGGGGAGGGTGTGCAACATGAGCAAATGTTGGCAGAAGGCTCGCACGGCCATGTGTTTATGTTTATGTGCATGTCCGTCTAACGTGTGTGTGTGTGGCTG